>NC_134569.1:131256566-131486566 GCF_050947875.1 Dermacentor variabilis
TTATATTCTAATGCAGTCAAGCCCACTTAAAGTGACCGCACTTGGTGGGAACTCTTGCAGAGTCTGAACGGCTACTCATTGTCTCAAATATTTTCAAAAGACCTCTGACGCATTACCCGCTTACAACAAACTGGTTTCCACACCAGTTCACTTAGAATGTTTGGAACAGACCAGAGCACAGCAGCATTGAAAACCATCCTTCATGAAAATCAAGACATACTTACAAACCAGAAAGGTAGTAGAAAAGCACTTTGATGTACAGATAGCTGCTAAACAAAACCTCACCAAATTCCAAGGTCACTTACCTTTCATGCTGAATGTTCTGGCAAAAATAGAAAACTCTCTGTAATCATGTTGCTACCTATCCTGCCCTGTGAAAGCCAGCCACAGCTTTGAAAAAATAAACGAGTTAAGCTTTAAATTAAGCAAAGTGTTACAGTGAGCTTCGTGTGACAAAAACTTCACGTTGGATTTCAGTGCTGTGCCTCTGCATGTTCATGGCACTAGGCCGCATTGATTGAGGGATGGTTGTCCTGGGGAATTGTTAGAATGTAATTATTGGGTAAATGCTGCAGTCAGGTAGACCTCACTAAAAAGTTCTTGAGAAAAAATAAGTGTGTGTGGTGTTATTGCATGTGAGGCAATGATTCTGCAGTTTGTTTAATGTGAACTTAGTCAATGACTGTTCTCAAAGCAAGTACAATTATAACAAGTATCTCCTGCTGTGAACACTTAAGGACTTGAGGACAGCATGACGCTCGTCATGCTGAGCAAGATCAACTGCAATATGTAGTCATTATCATACAAACGATACTGAGATATCACTTATTTCTGTAACTGCAAAAAAGATGTCATGTTTTATAACATAAATATACCTGTCATTGTTTCTTTTTCATTTTTTCTTTAGTGACTTTCTGAGTCACCTCTGCGAGAGATTGTATGATGTTTTTCGTCCAATCATCATCCACATAAATCACCTGGAAACACTTGCAGAGCTCTGCAGTATATTGAAGGTACGATATATTGTGCATCTACATATTCCATGCATTGTTCCCCTTGAATGATAAGCAATTCTGTCATTGTCTTGCTACTGGTAGGAAATTTATTGGAATAAGTTTTGTTTCCAGGTTGAAATGATGGAGCAACACGTCGCTGCAAACCGTGAGTGTTCCCAGTTTCACGCAATAGACCACTTTTCTCATTCGCAAGTGCGCCTTCTCTGCATTGCACGTTTGCCTGACTAACAGCTCTAACACTCATGATTCAAATGAAAACAAAGTGCTAGCTGCACGTGCCGGGGCTTGTCTCTTGCACATGGTTTCGTAAAGAAAGCCATGTTGAGTTTTCTCATGTCATGAGACAAGCGTGCTGTTTGCATATGCATTGTTTGCAAAAATGGCTGTGCCCCCTTTAGTTTGGCAAACTGTCTCATGGGAAAGCTATCTACAATTATGAGAAAGGTCCGTTGGTGTTTGTAGCCATTAAATGGTCTCAACTGCGCACTGTGCTTAGTAGGGCTTCAGTGAAATGGTCAAATTCAACTGTGATAAAAAATATTGACTGTATGTACAGATGTGTTCAGGGGGACGAAACTTGTCCAGTAGACGTATGATTGCTTCTTATTTTATACTCACTTGTTCCCTTTTTTTCCCCCCATTTTCTCTTTGACTGTCACAGCGAACGAGCTGCGAGCGTTTTGCAAGATCGCCCAGCAAATGCTTGAAGATGTACAGGAACGGTTGGTCTACCGGACATTGGTCTACATTCGCACGGATATCTTGGGCTACAACCCCGCTCCTGGCGATTTGGCATACCCGGAAAAGCTTGAGATGATGGAGGCATGTAAAAGTTCAAATCATTTTTTAATGCAGTGTTGCTAACTTTACTTGTTTTTGTCTTTTTAACAACTTAACCTCTTTGGAGTCACAGCGACTTCTTTAGTGACGTTTTCCTGATCTGTTAGTGTTTTTGGAAGCATTGTCCCAGTAATCACTGCTCAGTTCATTGAAGAAGTCAAATGTAAATACAGCTAACTGCTCCACCAGTGCAGCGGACGCTGCACTGGTGGAGACAGCCATCTTTGCTTTTAACTTACGGTGTTTCTGCAGTCGCTTCAAAATTGACATCACATTAAAAAAAACGTACAGAAAACAATATTGTGATCCGTCTGGGTGCCTTAAAGCTGCTTCTATAAGTAAAGTAAAACCTTGAAATGTGATGCCCTTTTCATAAATTAGAAGTTATCTTGCCTTTCGCATTCTGACCATTGACTGGCCACCATAGGAGGCAGTTTAAAGCTATAGTAAATAAAATAATAGGAAAGATATGTGGGAAAGATAAAGAACAATCAAAACATTGAAAAGATAGATGTTTTGACAAGTCAACTCATTATCATGCTTATCACTTAAGGACATTTTTCTAAAAGGAGCGAGCATCTTGGGCTGTGACCTGGCCACCCCCAAAAAGATTAACATTATTTTAATGTTTGGTCTAGTATGACAGAAAATATTGGCATTGAAAACAAAACTAAATGTCAGTTCCGTGCTGTAAACTATAATGTGTGGCTTGTTCTCCCGAGTAGGAAGTCCCAAGCAAATTTCAACAAGTGAGAGTTGTGACACACAAGCTGGTTTTTCGCTAATATTGCATTGTAATCTTTGGCGGCCATGTAGTTGGTGCAAAATGGCTGAGTGTGAACACAAAGGGGCCATGAATGCGCTGCCCAGAATGTCATGACGTCGTCAGCTACATTCTTCTCTAGGCTGCCCCACTGTAATCCCCCTCACTTATCAGGTTGCAATGCTATTGCCCAACAGGCAGAAGAGGGCAGCCAGGAGCAGTGCTTACATAAAAGAAAAAAAACTGGTAGGGGGGGGGGGGGTATGCAAAGAAAGATAACCCCAAATTGCACTGTGCGGCAGGTTGCTGCGCAGTTAATGCAAGTTGTACGTGGTAGCATGCATGCCTTTTCTGGCAAATATCACTGCGAGCTGAGAGTCAGCAGGGATTCCTTCAGGTCTTAGAAAGCAGCACAGGAAATAGATGAGCAGGTTAACACACATGCATGAGCTGTTGTTCATTGTGGTGCTGCCCTCATTTATACAGTCCTAGCTGTGCTGACCGGCTGGCCATTATTTGCATAGTGTTTAAAAAGCTTTCATGTATATACGTGTCCCATCACTTTCATCAGAGAATTACACAATGTAAGGATACAGAATGATACAGAAGGCAGCCTCCTTGCGTTGTAAGTGGAAAATATGAAAAGGCAGGCATTCATATTTCTGGCACTGTTTTTTGTCCATCTTTTCCTTTTCTCGTTGGCTGTCTCCGTACTGTAGGTTCAAGGTGTGCTCCTGATGTTTCTCGCTTCCTGTACTGGTGATAATGAGACGGCTGCACAACACGTGGCTCGCGGGCCACATGTGACTTGCCGTCGAATTTTTAGCGGCTGCTGTGGCCAACTTTAGGCTTCTGTTGTGTGCTCGTGCTACAGTCATTGCACCGGGCTATGATGCGAAAACAACAATTTTGTCACCAAACATGACACACAACGTGAATCAGTGGCATCAGGCACATAAAAAGAAATCTGTGGCAGCATACAATTTTATGTTAGTAGCAATTACTTTAGTTACCAACCCCAAGTTCGCATTATTGGCACAGTGTTTATACTTGAATCGAAGATGTGCTTACCAAGCATGTATCGATTTAATGATAGCAGGTGGTAGCACCTGCAAGACGATATGTTTATAGGTTGTGCTTGTCTTTCTTTTCAATCGAAAAATATTTGCGCGGATTGTGACGCAATGGTACTAAGCATCAGTCAAGGTTATTGGGATCTAGCAACATCACCATCAATGATGTCGTTTGAGGGTTTCTACTTGGCCAATACAGGTAACATGCCTCTCTTCATTGAAACATTTTAAGGCGTTTTCAAGAATGCAACCCTACCAACTTGCCCACCTGTCCACATTATTAATATATTCATGCCTTCTGATATCCATCAAGTTACTTTCTCGGCATAGAGTGTTATATTACACGGAACAGTTTAGCCTTGATGAGAAACCCCTGTACTTTGCTGCCACATTATCTTGGTTAGGCCTCATGCTTTATACATATGTACTTAGCCTCCTCAGACCCAACAAAATCCTAGTCGCACGATACCTTTCCTAGTCACTTCTTATTGTCAGCTGGTCTGGTACATTTCTGAAAAAGTACTTGCTTGATCAAATTGCACGTGCACATGCTTGCTTCAGTACTTCCATAAATGTGGATAGAGAGGTCATTTCTCCACTTTGTGCAGGTAAAAGCGTATTTTGTTTTCCTAAGCATATTGATACAGCATTAACATCCCATGACGGTTCCTTGGCTTTATTTTCCGTGATGGATTGCCGTGTCATCTGGTGGCCCTCAAAATGTACGACACATTCATTTCTCATCGTTGGGGACAATGCAGCAGCATGTCTCTCAGATTGTATATAAATTTCCTAGAAAACCAGTAGCAACGAAATTATTACACGCTTGACACGTGGTGTTGCCTGCATCTAGTCTTATGTTACACCAGATTTCTTTAGCTTATCATTCCTGGTTTAACTTTGAAAATGGTCAAGACTGTTGTCCATTGATGTGGGCAACAGCTTCTGTAGAGGTTAATAATTATATGTACCAACATTAATCCCTATTTTTCACTTCTGTGCAGAGCATTGCTGAGAGTCTTGCGCAGAACTCTTTGAGCCGGTCGAGTTCTCGGGGCTCCCTGGTGTCCATCGGTTCATCCGCCTCTGGAAGCCTGCCCCATCTGCAAAGCAGCACCAACTCTGGCGAAAGGCCAAACGAGGTGGCCGTGCTCCAAGTGTCGTCAGCGCAACACATCACCGAAACCAGTGGTGGCAGCACCACAATGCACACAACCATTTCAGCGCAGAACTCGGATGCTGTGCCTTCCACAAGGCACAAAGGATGTGAGCTGATGTTCAAAGTACTCTCAACGTTGCACGGTGCCCAAACATTGTGGAGCCATATCGCTTGACCATTCTTAAAAATGTATTGTTGCATATTCATGCCTGTTTCGGCTAGTATACTAACCTGGAAGATAACGAACGCACAAGAAAGGAAGTTGAGGAGAGCACAAAGAGCAAAGGAAAGGAAAACAATGTTCATAACATTAACAGATTGAAAGATGACAGTGCAGATTTGGCTTCAGATGCAGATAGACTTTCTGGTTTCGACAAATAAAAAATAAAATAAAAAAAGAGAAAGAAATGGACTTTGGCGTGCCATGCAGTATGTGTTAGAAAATTAGACTACAGCCAAACTGCGTAACGAAGTCGTATCCAACATGAAAATACTTTTGTTATAGCCAGTATTGATAATGACCATATACTGTATTTATTTAAATATAAGGTGAGGGTTTTTTCTTTTTCCATAATCCTTAGCCTCAACTTCACCCTCCACCCTATAGGTGAGGGTGATAGATTCAGTTACTATTGTGCTACATTTCCAGCGATCCAGATTTTTGGCAGCTGTGCAAGCTGTTAATAAGCCACGGCAGGTTAAACAGTTCAGTCTATCTATCCCACTATCCAGTCTGTTGTTGACAAGTTTGACTTCGCCCTGCCATCTGCTAGCCGCCTGGTTAGCTCAGATGGTAGAGTGGCTGCCCCGGAAAGGCGGTTGTCCCTGGTTCGAGTCCCGGACCAGGACAAATTTTTCTTCAACTGTGAGGCTTTTCTTTCAAGGAAACCGTATGGGTTTCCTTTGTAGCAATTTTCTACGGTTGGTTGGATGTCTCATTTTCCCTTTATTAATGTTCTTGACACCCGCCGTGGTTGCTATGTGGCTATGGTGTTGGGCTGCTGAGCATGAGGTCGCGGGATTGAATCCCGGCCACGGCTGCCGCATTTCGATGGGGGCGAAATGCGTAAACACCGCATGCACTTAGATTTAGGTGCACGTTAAAGAACCCCAGGTGGTCGAAATTTCCGGAGTCCCCCACTACGGCATGCATGCCTCATAATCAGAAAGTGGTTTTGGCACGTAAAACCCCATAATTTTATATGTTCTTGAGCGTATAACCTGCACCGAGAATTCAAAAAATTTAACCCTAAAGGCACTTCACAGTAGCCTGGTGAATGCTGCCATAATGCCACACCAGAAGGCAAAATTTGCACTGCCGTGAAATTGCACCTCAAGGCAAAATTCAGTATATAACTGGCACTGATTATTAAAATTATTTCAAAGGCTCCTGATTATTCAGTGTTTTGGGCAACCCTGCCAAGTCTGAATAATCCGTCAGCTACTCTGCATCGCTTTATATTATGCTGCGTACTTAAGTTCTTTTTCTCAGGTCCCTCAAGTGGTACCCTCGCCTTATAGTTGTCACCACCTTATGATCGACTAAATATAGCATTCATTGCAAGCTGATATAAGCACGAAACACTTTAGGTTTACTTTAGTATGCATGTATACAACATACAATAATTCAAGACAGTAAGAGCAAAATTAGTCAAGAAGAAATAGGCTAACCTTCCCTGGTCACCTAGTTTCATCCTGAAATCAAATAGCCCTAAATTTTTGTTCGAGCTTAGGCATCGCCTGAACATAGACACTGACCGGCAGATACGCTCAAACAAAAAAAGCATTTGAGAATCATATTTGTCATGCTAAATTCCAAAATAAAACATCTCATTACACGCGCGATCTTACGGTACTTTCTTTGTTCATGGCTCTTTAGAACTATGTTACATAAAAATACATCTGAGGGGAATCATGCTATACCTTTTTATCATGTTCATTTATGGCGATGTGTCGTCGAACAGAGAAAGGGTGGAAAGAAATGGCTTTATGGTGACTTTACCAAACGGTGCACTCTTAAAGGGACACTATCCCAGAAAGCGTTTAATTGAGAATAATCTTCAAAACTTCCTGTCTCAGTGTCTTTTCCAAACACATTTAGGGCAAATTTCATGCAATAAAGTTGGGGCTTAATATGGCCAACAACTTCATGGCAGTACCTTTACTGTCATGTAGCCAAATGCACTCAGCACAGTTGTGCAGTGATTACTACACAAGCTTTGTATCAAAGCTCTTGTTAGTTTAAACTCTGCCTTACTTATTAAGCTTAATTGAAGTTCTCGGAGTTCAGGTTAGCACAGTTCCACTGTATTATATATCATTGCAGGCAGCATGCATGCAATTAGGTCAACGTCGCTAACGAAACAACAGTTATACGAAATTCAGTGAGGAATGCTTGAGCATGTGAGCGCGAAAAGGAGCAGTTTTATCACAGGATTGTCAAAGCTGTAATAATGTGGGGTCACGTGTATTTTCATAGATTCCCCTGCTGACCTGCATGGAATGTGGTACCCTACTGTTCGAAGGACGCTGGTGTGCCTTTCGAAGCTCTACCGCTGTGTTGATGTGAGTGCATTGTGTTCTTTTCATTTCTCCAGTGTAGTGCAACCTCTCTTTAATTCAGGTACGAAACATTGCATGGAGAGTGACATAAACTAGATGCGTTAGTGACATTAATGTTAGTGAATTAACATGATGCAATCTGTATTATCAGTGTTCCATGTGGAAAAATCCATGATCTGACTGAGATTGGGACTGAAGAAGTCTGCAAAGCATTTTTGCGTACTGTATTATTGCACGTATAATCCGTACCGAAAATTCAGTAACGTTAACAGTGAGGTAAAGGTGAGAGTTACTGTAAAACCATGTTAATTCGGATTTCACGGGACTGGGGAAAATGTCCGAATTAACCAAATGTCGAATTAACGAGGTTTCGACAATAATAACTCAAAAAGTGTCTAAAACATCAACATACCTTTACTTCATAAAATAACTGGTCATTGTTGCTTGTTGCGCGCAAGAAATTTGCCCGGAAAGCACAATTTTTTGGAGTTTTTGTAGGTGGTGCAGTCTGCCACAGACGTCCTCCAAAACTTTAAGGGTGTCATCGGCCTCGTTAGCAGTGCGGCGCGGCACTTCACATGCATCCATGACGGGCGCATTTTCGCTATCAGAGTCGGGCTCTTCATCGCCTAGTACATCCAGTACTTCGTCGTCGTTGAGGCGACCGGCAACGGTAACATTACTATCGATGTAGATGTATTCGTCCAGTGGGACGTCCGGAGGCAGAAGTCTGTTGAAGCGACTGTCATCTTGCTCGGCGTTTTGTTTAACATCCACATCCCCGGCTTCCAAAGAATCACCGTCACGGACAAAGCCGCTGTGTCGGGAGCAGTTCGCAATTACTGCGGGCGGCGTGTTGCTCCACACATGCGCCACCATGTGCACTGCACTGAGCAGAGTTACATCATATTTTTTCTTTGCCTCCATACAGAGCAACATGCGCTCAAGCACTTGACTTCTGTATCGGCCTTTCACATAATGAATGATTCCCTGATCGAGAGGCTGCAGGAAAGCCGTTGTGTTAGGCGGCAAAGAAAGCAGCTGTATGTTTGTCAGCCCCAACACATTATTGTGCACACTACAGTTATCTATAACAATAAGCGCTATGCGCGATTTTGCACAAAAGCGGCGGTCCAGTTCGTGCAGCCAGGCCTGAAATATCGCTGAGGTCATCCACGCCTTTCGATTCGAGCGATAGTCTACGGGAAGTTTCTTTATGCTTTTGAAGCATCTCGGCTTTTCTGCTTTGCCGATTATCAATAGCGGTAGCCGCTCCGTGCCAGTCATGTTGGCAGCCAGCAAAACTGTTATTCTGTCCTTGTTTCGTTTACCGCCAATGCAACGGTCCCCCTTAAATGTGATGGTTTTATCCGGCAGGGCTTTGTAGAAGAGGGCCGTCTCATCTGCGTTAAAAATGTTGCAGGCATCATAATCAGCTAGGCGTGCGGGTAATCTGGCCCTCCAATCTTCGACAACGCCTTCATTCACAGCCCCTTTCTCACCGCACACGCTTCGGAAGGCCAGGCCGTGTCTTTTCTTGAATCGGTCGATCCAGCCTTCCGATGCCTTGAAGTCTTCGATGCTGAGCTTCAGCGTATACTTTTCGGCCTGAGCACAGATAAGGGGGCCACTCAAAGGCAGCTGTGCGTCGCGCGAATCGGCAATCCATCTTAACAATGCTTCTTCGAGTGCGCTGCTGTTCACAGTCTCTTCCTGTTGTCAGCGAACTTGTCGCTGTCGTACGCCTGAAGAATCTCCGCTTCATTTTTCACATACATGCTGAGCGTGCTTCTCTTCACATTTAATTTATTCCTTATGACCTGCCAAGGCACCCCTGCCTTTACGGCTTAGTGCCAAGCGCCAAAAGCGACTGCAAAGCCAAAAGTACATCATTGCCGCCATTTTTTTGAGACGTAGGTTTGTCTGCAATGGTAGCAATAAAATAAACATGATGGCATTGACGTATTTCCAGCCTTTTGGCACTCCCAGCATATGCAAGCACGGCCTTTGAGATCAGTGCACACTAATCCGAGATGCTCTCGCTGGCGGTGCGATTTGAACACCCCCTAGTGCCACCCGATCCTATATGCCTCATGTGCCTCCGAGTTCTGCGAACTGTCTGAATTAACCGAAGTACGACCAAATATGTCCGAATTAACTGGAGTTTAGTGCCATTGGGTTATGTACATGTTTGACGGGACCTGTCGGGGCGTACGAATTAACCGAATTTCCGAATTAACGGGGGCCGAATTAATGAGGTTTTACTGTATATGCAAATTTTGCTTTGAAGTTCAGCAAGGCTGTTTCTTGGGATAGCGGGTACGGTTTACTCATAATGGCAAAGCCTTTAGCGCAATTCAAAAAGACAGAGATTTGACAGAGACACGCGCTGTCCTGCGTCTCTGTCACGTCCCCGTCTTCTTGAATTACGCTGACGGCTTTGCCATTATGAGCTTGCCTTGAAGTGTGGCTTCATGGCAGCTCAGCGAGCACTGCCGTGGAGCCACACCTCAAGGCAGTGTTCTCTACCATTCAAAGTTTCGTTATCTCCTAGGGAACCCCACCCTCTTCCCACCCTTGCGTGTTGAAGCTCCCTTTGCCCTCCTTCATGGTCGTCCATTCTCCTCCTCGTTACGGGTTATCATAGCGCACACGGCGCCGGCAAACTCATACATCACCCATTCCCATGGCGTTCCCACAGTCACGATAAGGTGATGAGCCAAAACACTGTTGGGATGGTCGGCTCAATTGCATTTGCACCATCACCATTGCCAATGCAACGGCTGCTCCATCTGCGCTGTCATCTTCTTGTGTGTGAATGCTAGCTGCGAAGTGATCCATTTCGTGTCGCATATCATGTGACTGGTTTGTGCACGATAATGTTCGTCGTGTGAATCCAGCTTTATCAGCATCGTCGAAGAATGAGGGAAGAGAGCTGCTGGCAGAAGATGCAACTTGTACGAGGCATGCATCTGCAAATGGAGACTGTTCTTGCAAAAAATTTGAGCATTGTTGTATTCAGTTATTTTCACGAATTTCGGTGCAAATAATTTTTTTTTTTCCGGGCTGTTGTAATTGGGGATGGGAGTTATACATGGTCGCAGATTATATGCAGAAAAATACGGTATACCAAGAGCTTGTTGAAGTCCGAACCTTGGCTTCTGCCTATGCACAGCTCACGTTGATGGCAACACTCGGTGCTTCAAGGTTGAATTAACAAGCTCATTGCTTCACGTGCATGTACCAGTGCATGCAGAATGTCAAATTAACCGGTACCAAATTAATGGATGTTGGCTCTTATTCACCCTTAGGTGAGCTTGGTAGTGCCACCATCGCCAGCTATCAGTCCTTTGAAGAACACCAGATTTGAGCTGTATTAACCAATTGCCTTTCTGCAACGGCAAAGCGTCTGTTCTCTTACCATGAGAGCATACCTTATGGGCGAGAAAGGATGCAACAACAAAAGATGGGTGGCAATGCCACCTTGAACTTTCCACACCAGTTCGCCAAGACTTTTGACAATGACTATATGGGTCTAATTAATTACTTGTTGGTAAGCGGGAACTAAAATTGCATTCTAAAGAAACAAGAAGCTCAGGGTAGCAAGTTTCAAAAATTTTTACTGTGCCATGACAGCACAAATATGAAAAAATAATTAGATTTTTGTACATCACATTCAGTGCACACCACATTCACATTCAGTGCAAAATTCAAGAAAAAGGAAGTTTGGCCTTTCTTTTTGTTAACAATAATAAACTTTTTTGCCAAATGAATGAAAAAAGTAGTTTTCATGGAATATTTTACTAGCCTAATTTATTTAACGTTGTTCACTAGCATCCCTTTAAAGGGACACTAAAGGGAAATACTAAGTCGGCGTAGACTGTTTAAATACCATTCCGGAAACCTCGCAACGCTTGTTTCATGCCAAGAAAAGACTTAGCTTACGAGAAAATTACATCTGAAGGATCTGTACACCGTTTTCGAATTGCAAATCATCTTCCGCACAACCGGGGGAGTGGTGATGTTGCATACGCCGTCGCCACCCTTCGCTGCCTCAGTGAGTAAAACAGCGCCCGACAGACGGTAGTACCAAGCCAACACAGAGCAATGGTTTCACTGCTGCAGCTGTTTTCTGGTCAAGTGGCGTAGACTGTTCGAGCATCCCGCGACATCACACGGAAGGTGAATTCCCTACTACCTGTACTTTGTGTGAGTTACGCAAGCCAGCGAAACCAGCGCAGTGCTATCCTATAACGAAACTATTGAAATGCGAAAGCATGGGCGGCACAGAATCAAATGAAAATGAAACTTTTCAACCACCTGCGTCATTGCCAAGGATAATATCAATTGTTTTTTTTTTTTCTAAGAATGAAATGGGAACTGGACAAGTAGCATTTTATTTTCATATTATATAATACAATACAAGGTTGTCTTTTGCAACGAGTGGTTGAGTGCTAGTGACAGATTTTAACTGAGGAGTGCTCTCATCATCAGGCAAGTGCTTGAATGTCCCGGGGATCTCTATTATCGTGTACTGCCTTTACCTCAATTTCTCTATTATTAAGGCTCTGTTCACGATAATATTGAGATTTTCGAGCACTGCTCTATCACTTTAGCTTAGCTTAATATTTGCCTTCAGTGTCCCTTTAAGTTGGTGGCTCCATTGCTTACCTCATTTTCAATTTTATAACCTTCTTCTGCTGTCAGCCACTGTACTATACTTACCTGAATATGACTCATGCCTTTGTTCTCAAACTGCGTCCGAAAATTACCTGCACATTACAATCAGATGCCAAACCAAAACTGCATTCACGCTGTTGGCAACAGCCTACCGTCAGAGCTATCAAACGCAGTGCCATCACCATTGCAAGATGACGACAGAACACGTTTCGTGAAGGTTGCTGTGGATTTGTTTTGTGCTTGGCTACAGTCTGGAACAGTATTTTCTATCACTTTCATGAGATTTCGCATTACTCTGCACCAGATACGTTGGCATATATGTGCGGCCACATTCCTGCTGCTGTACCAACCTCGCTATCTTAACACAGTGTCAAGAATACCCGTGGCCAGTGAAGCGCAAATGGCGATGCTCCGCTATCATTATGAAAGCTCATTTCTAACAAAATTTTCCCTTCAGTGAAGCTAAATTCTGCATGTCTCAATTTTTCAGATCAAGAACAAGGGGAGCATGCTGTATTTTTCTTTTATAAATGGGGGCATGTTGCATTCAGGTGCACCTTTCTTATTTCCTTTATTTCATAATTTTTGGTTTTCCAGAAAACCATATTCCAAGGGCTCAGCCAGGAAGTGCTTGCAGCATGCATCCATTCCTTGTCCACTGCTGGGAAAGAAATCTCAAAGAACAAGGTTTGTGACAGTGCTGCATTTTAGAACGCAGTTGATTGGGTTATTTCGCAGTCATTTTTACGCAGTGAAAGCCACCATGCAGTGGCTTGCTCAGTATGAAACAGCTAGGAACACCACCTACGTCGAAATCGCAAGCATTTGCTTTGAGACATAATTATCGGATTACAAAATGAAAGTTACCTTGTGTACACCTCATTCAAATAAACAAATTTGTTGCGTTTTTTTCTTTTTTTTCTTTTTTTTTTAGCCAGTAATTTATTATTATTTTCTCATGTCACATTTTGCCAGCTCGAAGTTGGAGGTGAGCTAGGTGTTTGTGCAGCCGTAGTAATGAGAGTCGACAGTGCCGTCCTGTAGTGCAGCTTGTATGGAAACCCCATAGCAGCCGTATGACCAGGACATCGGTGAGAATGTACTGGCAGCGTCGTTGAAGAATTGTCACTAAGACAGCAAACAGACCCCTAAGACACTTAAACCTCAGTATAACTTCAATATGACTTCAGTGTAATGAAATTCCCAATATAATGAAGCTTTTAACTACATTAAAACCTCATTACACCGTACCCGCTTAAACAGCACTTTCGTTTTAAAAGTAGTAAAGTCAAATCCCCAACTCAGCGGCTATTGAGCATAATGTGTTTTGTATCCGCATAAACCGTACCAGCTTATTGTGTACGTATCGGTTAACATGTAGTGTTTGCACTTTTCTTAGCGCAATCACAGCGGTAGGTCGATCAGGCAGAAGAACAAGCCTCAGAGGTCAGAACTGCCTCCAAGTGCAAACGCAGAGGGCACTTGGAAAGGGGAAGCCGCATTGACATCAACATCATTTCAGTGTCGAGCCAGAGAGTTTTGTGACTAACTAGTGGTGGCCTGTGTTATGGTATCATGCCAACTAGGACTCGTGTCATACAAAAGCTTGGAACAAAAGCCTGGTGCTCAGTATAAAAGAAAAATTAGACATCATTCGTACTATCAAACATGTCACAAGTTGGCACTGGCACGCAGCAGGGATCTACCATTAACTACAGTGTGTGGCACTTGAAATGCGAAGGAGAAGATGCCCGGCAGTGCTGCTGGGACCACGAAAAAGTGTCAGCTACGTGGTTCAACTTATCACTATCGTTGCCTCTGTTATTGCCGAAGTGTCGCCTAACGACAGTGATGAGGGCGACACGAAAAGTGACAGCACGGGCGATTCAGGCCGACAGTGGCAGAAGCTGTGCCTTACGTCAGCCTCATGCAGGTGTTTGCTGAAAACAGGGGACTGGCAGAAAAGCTGGCTTGCAGCTTAAGAGAGTTTGGGGCCGCTGTCTTCGCTGCTAGGCCGCCGTGGCATCAAACAAAAATAAGACTATTGTCGCGCAGAATGAAGAAATGCTTTATGTTTTTTTACCCTTTTGTCGCACTCTCTCGCTGATTTCACACTATTTCGGTCAAGCAGTACTACTGTTTAGTACATACTTTTTCCGAGCTCTAGCCAACTACAGTTTAACGGAGTTTCACTGTAGTAACTTGTTGTTCATAGAACACCATATTTAAAACCTCAATATAACGAAGTGTGTCTGTACATGATTTCTATACAGTTAAACTTCGATATAAAGAAATAGGTAAACTTGGCAATTTGCTTCGTTATACTGAAGTTTCGTTGTATTTAAATGCGACCTTTTATGCAAATAAGCACAGCCACCTATCGATTTTTCTTACACAGAAAGAGGCCGCTGAAATTTCCAAATTATTGGGCAGTCGAAAAAAGCAAATTTGAATGAGAAAGCAATTCATTGCAATGAATTTGGGAGTCGGTGAGGAATGATACGGTTTCATGACATGTCAACGATACCTTCACGTCGGCAGTACGAATTTGGTAAAGCGAGCCACGCTTTCGCGTGCACCCCACCCCCCGCGGCTGATAGTGTCGCCCGCACTGAGACGACGATATCATGAAAAGCGCCGATAGCGGGGAGTGGATGCTTCGTCTGCCCCTCACTTCCACGGGTCGCCAAAACTCGAGATTACGCAACCTCCAATCTTAAACGCGCAGTAAGACAGCTTACATGATGCCACGCCATCTTGGCACATCTGCTCTTTGCACACGAGGCAGATTACCTCTAAAGCAAGGTGCGTGGATGCATATGCGCTCAGCCTCACTTACAGCCACGCGCAACCACGGCCAAGATGCACGGCAGAAATCGTGATGCGTGCCAAGCAAGTGCGGCTGGCTTTGTGCTGTGCTGCTGATGTGAACAGATCGTCGACATGGCACGAAACTGTGTATTTTGTCGCCAACTCTCAAATTGAACAAAATTATATATTTTTTAGTTTGCTTCTTTTCTGACTGCCGAATGATTCGATAGATTTTGCAGCTCCTTCCGTTTAAGAAAAATCCATCGGCAACTGTGTTTATTTGCTCAAAGCATAGAATTTCGATATACAGTGGACTCTCTTTAAACGGAACCTCAAGGGACCAAGAAAATGGGTTCCATTTATCAGGAGTTCCGTTTGCTGAGAGACAAAGTTGAATAAAATTGCACGAATACAAAACCAACCAACCACGAGGATTGTGTTCCATTTAAAAAGCAGCTCCTTTTAAGTGAGTTCCATTTATTGAGATTCCACTGTGATGAAGCAAATTGCTGATTTTACCGACTTCGTTATACATTGAGGTTTAACTGTACTTAGAATTTGCTTATACAGCTTTGCTGTCTTTGATGTAACAATTGCTTAGATTGGTACGCATCAGTGAAGGATTTCTTGTTTTGTATTTGTATTTCTTCATTTTTCCTGTGTTGTCAGAGATAAAGTGTATGCTTGAAACATTGCAAAGATTTTTCAATCCAGGATAATAATCCCCTGTTATGTTGTTGTCTTAATTTTACAGGCCACTTTAGATGGAGAACTGTTCCAAATAAAGCACTTGCTCATCCTTCGAGAACAAATTGCACCTTTTCAAATAGACTTTGCCATCAAGGAAACGTCCCTGGACTTCACAAGGATTCGAGGTATGTATCATTAGATATAACCCACCGTAGTGGTGTAGTGGCTTCGGCAACTCTCTCCTAAGCCGAAGGGTACGAGATTGAATCCCGGCCGCCACAGCTGCATTTCGATGGGGGCAAAATGCAAAAACTCCATTGTACTTTTCTTCTTAATGATAATGGTAAGCTTCCAGTCAGGATGTGACAGTGTCTGCCGTATGCGCTCCAACACGATTTTATTCTGTAAATTTCCCCTCTCATGGGTCAGGGTCCCCTGTGAGTAATTGGCCTAGGTAAACAGTCCTTGACACACTCTAGAGGCTGACTGGCGATCCTAAACTCTTGTTCCCTTGCCCGGCTGTTGATCATTATCTTTGTCTTCTGCATATTAATCTTCAACTCCATTCTTATGCTCTCACTAGTAAGGTCCTCAGTCACTGGTTGTAACTCGTCCCCAGTGTTGCTGCACAGGACAATGTCATCTGCAAATCGAAGGTTGCTGAGGTAC
Source organism: Dermacentor variabilis (assembly GCF_050947875.1). Lineage (NCBI taxonomy): Eukaryota > Metazoa > Arthropoda > Arachnida > Ixodida > Ixodidae > Dermacentor > Dermacentor variabilis. The sequence continues at coordinate 131,272,830 of NC_134569.1, forward strand.
TCACTATTGATCCTTACTCCCAAGCCTTCCCCGTTTAGTAGCTTGAATACTTCTTGCAAGCACGCAGTGGATGGCATTGGAGAGATTGTGTCCCTTTGTCTGACCCCTTTCTTTATAGGCATCTTCCTACTTGTGCAGAATTAAGGTAGCTGTGGAATCTCTGTAGAAAGTTTCCAAGATATTTACGTAAGCATCCTGTTCTCCTTGATTATGTGATGCCTCTATGACTGCTGGTATATCTCTACTGAATCAAATGCCTTTTCATAATCTATGAAAGCCATATAGAAAGGCTGATTGTACTCTGCAGATTTCTCGGTCACCTGATTGATGACATGAATGTGATCCATTGTAGAGTATCCCTTCCTGAAACCAGCCTCTTCCCTTGGTTGACTGAAGTCCAGTGTTGCCCTTATTCAATTGGAGGTTATCGTGGTGAATATTTTATGTAATACGGGAAGTAAGCTAATGGCTCTATAATTTTTAAATTCTTTAACGTCTTCCTTTTTGTGGATTAGTATAATGTTGGCATTGTTCCAGTTTTCTGGGACCCTTGATGTCGATAGACAGTTTGTATAATGGGCCGCCAGTTTTTCAAGCATTATGTCGTCTCCATCTTTAATTAAATTGACTGGTATTCCATCTTCTCCTGCCACTTTTCCTCATTTCATATCTCGCAACGCCTGTCTAATGTCATCACTAGTTATAGAAGGAGCCTGTATAATGTGTTCATTACTACTTCGAATGGAGGTATCATGGCTGCTTTGGGTACTGTACAGGTCAGTATAGAATTCTTCCGCTGCTTTTACTCTATCTTCGAGATTGGTGATGATTTTACCCTGCTTATCTTTCAGTGCATACATCTTGGTTTGTCCCATGCTAAGTTTCTTTCTCAGTCATTTCAGGCTGCGTCCATTTTTAACGGCTTCTTCAATCTTTCTCACGTTACAATTTCTAATATCACTTATTTTCGCCTTGTTGATTAGTTTTGACAATTCCGCGAATTCTATCTAATCTCTTGAGTTGGACACTTTCATTCTTTATCTTTTCTTTATTAGGTCCTTTGTTACTAGGCAGAGCTTACCTACTAGTTGCCTTGATGCCTTACCCCCCACTTCAATTTTTGCTTCTGAAGCCAGCCTAGTTACGGTTTCATTCATTACCTTCATCTCTCTGTTCTAAGGCTGCATATTTGTTTGCAAGTGCCAACCTGAATTGGTCTGCTTTTACCCCTACTGCATCTAGCTTGGCCTGTTTCTTCTTGACCACTTTTACTCTTTCTGTCTTCAGGGAAACAGTTTACAGCTTGTGATAAAAGCCTGTTTTACTGACCAGTTTAGCTGTGTCATTTCCTCTTTCTTTTGTAATGTGAATACAACAAAGTAAAAACATTTTTCTAAGACAGATATAACTTGGTTAAGCACATATTTTTATGCCAATCATGCATTTGACCATGAAGTTTGTGGGAAATTTTGGAACAGCACTGGGGGTACGTTTCTAATCTCTACGTACACAGCTTTGCCTGACAGCAACCACCTTAAAAGGACTAACAACTGGCCAGAATGTGTTGAGACATTGGTTGAAATGAAATGACCATGATTTATAATGATAGAATCTAGCATGCTGTTTGCGGTTTAAGTAGGAATTATAATTTTAAGTTTGCAAAGGAATTCTCAAAAACCAGTAAGTGGCGAGGCCTGGCAGTGAAATCTTGGTATTTTGGATGTAGTCTACGAGATTACTGTACGTAAGTCGGCTGTTATTAAGTACAGCATAACTATTGTCTAAAATTGCAGCAGCTGTATTATTAGACACTTTGGCTTTATTCTATGCTTCGTAAATCAAAAGCGCAAGCAATGGCTACAGCAACACACTGAACTGCGTATCATGTGTAAAAGCATTGTTTCGTTTTCAATCCGATTGGTTTCATTTCGACTGGTTCGACCAAAGCAGTTGGACAGGAAACCATGAAAACACGCAGCTCTTATCGCAGAAATACTGTAACACTTCGGAAAACATTAATCACAGGAACATTGACTTGATAAACAAAATAATATTTTCTCACACTTACGGCCACACTTGTCATCTGGCTCCCACTAATGTGGGGGTATAATCGCTGTCACGCTCACCTATCACCGTTTTCAGCATGTTTCCAGTGAACAACTACATCCTAACTGCAGATCAAAAAATTCTGATAGAAAACGTTACCACTTTATGATTAGCCACTCTGCCGGTACACTTTCCATTGCATTAAAAAATATAGGTACCATGAAAATTGGTTGACAGTCCCGTTAAATACTGTTCAAATGCTGCTGTAGACGGCAAATAAGACAGTTTCGAGGAGACTGCATCGAAGTCAAAAACAATGCAGACTACATTGCTCTCTAAGCAAGCAGGTCACACGAATGAGTGCCGTTATGGGGAGCAGCTGGATGGAGTCGACTATAGAGCTCGCTTAAGTAGACTTGCCAGTAGACTTGCCATTGCCCCTAGACGTGTATGGTATGTGAAACTGTGAGAGGGCTGTTTAGGCTAGAGGCAAAACGTATGTGTAGGAAAGCATTGTGCGCAAATTGTGAAACTTCACAAAACTGTGCTTTGTCATCTGCAATGATACAAATTGCACAGCACCATAGTATCAAATAAAGTGAGTGAAATAACAGACTTTCTTAGTTTTATTGAGTTTTCTTTAAAAAAAGTTACTCACATTAACATTACAGTTTAGCTTTGCATCAGAAATTGGACGCCAGGTAGCAAACAATGTCTAGACATGTTCGTGTTCCAATGCATGGACTGGTGCAGTGAAAAAGCTGTCTTCTAAGATGTCAATTAAAACAGCTTCGCTTGCTGGAACAAATTGGAACACAGCCTGGGTTTAATTCTATGAACAGAGCATAATTAGTATGTAGATGCATAAGTATACATGTAATATATGTGCACATTTCATGTGCATGCATTCTTGTATAGATAGATGCATAGTGAGTGAGCAAACTTTATTTCAAATCAGAACGATTTGCATCTGGCGAGTTAGTGGGCTAGGGCACCCGCCGAGGTTATGGCCAAGAGTTCTTGCCTCTCGGGGGCTTCCTTGGCCCACTGACTGCCCAGAGTTGGTATTCCAGGTTCGAGCTGAGCAGCGCGGTTTGCCATCGTCCATTGCATCGTTTCATTGTCCTGTATTAGTTTCTGGAATTCCCATAGCATGTATTCTAGCGTGGCTCTGGTGCCACACACTTTGCACCTATCTGTTGTGTATATGTCTGGATAAATAACGTGCCTTAGTATCGGGCTCTTGTATGATTTGGTTTGTAGTTGTCGCCACTGGACAGCTTGCGATATACATAGTAATTATACACGATTGGTTGATTGCAGGGAAATGATGAGAATAACAAGGACCCTCAAAGCCCTCTTGTTCTGTACGACCGCACTCACTGATATAATATTTAATTGCCTGCTGTCTGTACAGCAGAGGAAGAATCAACAGCACTCATGCACTGAGATTTTGGCGCATTTTACAAAAATCACAGAAAGTCTAAAAATCTTTTCTTGCCCTCTGGACTACAGCTTGTATATCATCCTAAATGTAGATTTGGGACATAAAATTATGCCAGTTATTGTGCATTGCCAAGGGCATTTAATTTGTTTGATCGATAAGGTGTTGATATGATAAATAATGCTTGATAACACAAGTATATATTATAGAATTGTTTGTGTAAATCTGATTTAATATACACTGCATTAGAGTAATGTTTGGTTTAATTTGCTTGTATGTATACGTACGACAAGGTGTGAATTTGTGAAAGAGTACAGTTTTTTCGCCATCTCCTCCTCGTTCACCACTGTAACGAGTGAGACGGAATAAAATTTATTCATTGATGTCGCAAAACTTGTATTACATTTCTATGTGAAAACTTTGCACTCTTGCTTTTCAATTTATTCTGTTGCAGTTTACTTGCAAAGCCATGGGGTGCATTGCAGCATAGGCGTGCATTTCTTCTAGATCCCGTGTGTCCACTATGTTTACAGTAGCAGAACAGAATATAGATGCTCGTGCATTCAAGTTACTATTTATTGGAAGCTAGTTTAGTGTTTAACGTAATTGGGCAGGCTGTTTTGTTCTCTCTAACTTGTTTTGCATCATTCTGGTTTTTGCTTTGGGTACGAGCTGTGTCACTGTGAATCGATCTCTTGTAATCTGAAGCATGGGAAAAGTAGGATCGGCATCAATACTTTACGAGGTGTGGGTCCTACAGAAAAATTGGAATTCCTGAAAAGTTTGCGCCCGCAGTCATTAAGATGATAAACATTATGTCATTCACACCATACAAAGCGTACTTTTTTCAAACGTTCACAGAATTTTTAACATAGCCTGTAGAATATAGCACAAGTCTATCATTGAGCAGAATTACTCAAAAAGGCGAACATTACTTGCACTGGAAATCAAAATGCCTAATTTAATAATTAACATAATTTTACTAATCGACTTTATAACTAATTCAGTGCACTTATTTCAATGTACAAATTGTAGCCAGTGATTTCATGAAGCACGTTCACTCAAAACTAAATTGGAAACTAATGCTAGTTTGAGATAAAAAATGCAGTGTTATTGCACTTACTTTTTTAACCACATGCCTTTTTATGTATTGAATCTGAAAAATCACTGGAACACCAATGCATTTTGTCACAAACTTTGGGAACACGCATCTCGAAACAGGTGTCATACTCAGCATTCGTTCAAAGTGGAAAGCGGATAGTATGACTCTTGAAGGCACCAGCTAGAATTTCTAAATTGCAACAAGTGCTGTAAAATGGTGGGTTGAAGGCAGTGAGCCATTGTTAATTAGTGATATATTCATTTTGATTTCTTGTGCAAATAACGTCTGGCTTCCAGGGTAATCCAGCTCAAGAAGTAGACTCATGCTGCATGCCAAAGGTGATACTTTAAGATTCTGTAAACTAAAAAAAATGCATTCTGAATTACTACGCTTAGGAAATCCAAATAGTACTGGCTGCATGGTCAGGCTGCATAAATACTAAGCTTTTTTGCAGATCCTGTGTCTCATAACATTTTGATGCCGATAGTACATATTATTTTTGCTTTGTGTAGTGTCCTTTTTTATCTAGTTTTTGTCCGTGCTCAATCTTGTCTACAATGCTTTGTTGCAGATGCAGCACTTAGCCTGTACAGCAAAAAGTCTAGGCTCTTTTCGCTGGGAACAAATAATGCCTTGTTAGAGTTTGTCCTTGAGGTGAGACACATCTTTTCATATCCCTTCAGTTTTGTTCTCTCATCCAAAAGCACAGAGGAAAAGAAATTGATCTCGCCTTACCTCCTGCATTATTGTGCATATTAGCCATAGTGGAGTTAACTAAAAGTTACTTGTTTACTACCACTGTTTATTACTCTAGGTTACATGAAGTACCTGGGAGAGCAGCTTTGTGCTTGCTTCAGTCACTATGCTTCCTTTCTTTATTTTTCTCTTTCTGATAATAGAGTTATAGCCAGAGTTTTACTAGTCAGTCATGGCCAAAGTTTAAAAACCAGAACCTCATTAGGTAAATTTAGTTGCTGGGAAGCGTTCTCCAGCAACATTGAGTGTGTTTATTGTCATTGTTGTGACTATAGTTTGAGTACAGTTGTATATTGCATCCTCGTTCTGATACTGTTAAGGATGGAAACGTGTCAAACACAAAAGGCTCTTTCTAAAGTAAAAGTTTCTGCATGCAACCAGCCACGGTGGCGTAGTGGCTTCGGCATCGCGCTGCTAAGCCCGAGGGCACAGGATCAAATCCCGGCCGCCACGACTGCATTTCGATGGGGCTGAAATGCAAAAATGCCCATTGTACTATGCATTCGATGCACGTTGAGAAACCTTGAGGTGGTCAAAATTAATCCAGCATCCCCTACTACGACGTGCCTCATAATCATATCATCGTTTTGGCTTGTAAAACCCCTGAATTACTGTATTTACTCAAATCTAGAGCACACTTTCTTTCGGATAAAACGGGTCCAAAAATTGCATGCACGTTACAATCAAGTACAACCCTAAATCTGCGTTAGCGTATTGCTATCGGAATTTCAATATGGCCGCCTCGTACGCACTTCAAGCCTAGCTGCCGTAGCTTTCTCCGTGTGCTGTCGTACATGTGCTTAGGCAATGCTTCCTTTGGCTTAGGTTAGTGCACAGCCTGTCTTCCCATTTTTTGCGTTTGCTCTATCAGTATGGAAGTGCCGACTGCAAATTAAAAGGGAAGCGATCACATGTGCGGAGACGGGCAGAAATCGGGCCACATCACGGCCGTGCGGAGTTCCCGAAACTTTCGTGCGTGACTGGTGCAAACCAGAGGGGCGTTCTACTCTGGCAGTTGCTACGTAAGGCGTGACCGCACGGCCCCTATTTTGAAAGCGATCTGCAACAGAGACCAGAGTCTATGCATCTAAGCACACCGCGCTGTGTTCTCCTCGCTTAGTTGGCATCGAAGCGAGAGGCTGCACAAAGCTCAATTCCCTCGCTCCTGCTACCCCACTTCCTCACTCCAGTGTTTAAGGAGTTTCCACAGTCACTGAGTGAGACGTGTTCATGCTTGTGTGCACACGACACCATGCTTGTTAATTTAGTTAGTAAGCGAATGTTTAAAGGTTTACACAGCTGGTAAACCTACTATTCTTACTTTTTGTATAGCTGTCTACTAATTTACTATCGTAATCGATGCTTTGCCTTTCACGTGAAACTGCGACTTTTTTGTTATCTATCGCAACTTTAGTGCGTTGGGTGTAAATCTTTGTTTCTTCCAAATGAGAGAAAGTTGTATTTCTGTATGAAAGAATGAGGTGCACAGTACTGTAAAGGACTTTTTTTTCTTTAGGTCACGGCAAACGGGCGCGTGTCACAATTGAGGGTGGTTTTTTTTTTCTTTTGGTCACAATAACAGGTGCACATTATAATCGAGGGTGCATTAGGATACAGTAAATACGGTAATTTTGGTTTCAACAGTGTCTGCTTGCAGATTTCATCTAAGTAATTAATTGTTCCTTTTAATTGTAGTACAGAATCCTTTTACTGAAAGAAGGTCACCACGCAGTTCTGTGCTGTGGGGCGTCCTCCCGTTTGTGTACTCTGGTTTCAATGTATGATATTCATTTTGCCAAATAAAAGATCCTTGCTGAAACTGAAACTTGCCTTGGTTCTTTCTAGGGGACGTTGTCTATGAAGGAGAACCTGATCGATTCCAAGAAAGCAGTCGACAACCAGTTGAAAGCTCTGTGTGAGGAGTTTATTGCAAACTCAGCTCGAATGCTTGTTGGACCACTTCAAGAATTCTTGGACAAGGTATGAAAGTGTTGAGGTTCAGTGGTAAAACAACACCAGGATTTAGCTGCTTTCACAACTATGTATGTATGTTCACAAATGTGTATTGCTAATGTTGTGCTTGTAAAGCTCTAAAGATAAGATTAGGTTAAAATACAAGTGAAGTGTACCCTTCAGGCGCCACTTAATTCTCTCTATTGTTTGTTTAGATTGAATGCATTCATATTGTATTCAGTACTAGAGACAGGTAATAGCAGAACATATTTGCAGTCCTTAACATTTTGAGTGAGTTTTGTTGCATCCATAATAACGGACTTCATGCCTGAACTCTAAAGTAATTGAGTTTTAGAAATCACATGGACTATTTCATATGAATTGTGTTTAGAAAACAGCAATTTTCTTCACCGATTTGCCTAGTGCACACCATTACTGTCAAGACAAATAAAAGAATCTTCCTACAAGGCGTTAGAAAAAATATGAAGACATTTAACTTCTCGGTAGCGCACTTGGCACATATTAAAAGTAGGGGCTGGCAAATATTCAAAGTTTCAAATATGAATAGAGTGCTACACGTTAATTACGTATTTGTATTCCTATTAGGAAAGGAACTACAGTAAATCCTTGTTAATTCAGATTTCACAGGACCAACATGAATGTCCGAATGGACCAAATGCTATCAAGGGTATCAAGATAACAATAAACAAATACTTACTCCCATCATCATGCTTTTAGTTACTGTTGATTTTGTTCTGCATGAAAGCAGTTCGAAAGCTGCAATTTGTCATATTGTGACTGATTAGCGCTTGAAGTGGCGAAGGCCTCGCAACGTCCTTCACAGGAAGGCTGCAGCGCAAGACCCGCATCTTTATCCTAGACATGCATTTGACTACCGCGCACATGTGGTGATTGTCTTCTTGCAAGTGAGCCGGACGCCAACAAATCGTTCATCTATAGCGATATAGAGAGTAGGTTTAATGCCAGCGTGCAGGCCACAGTGGAATAGCTCTTGATCCTTAACAGCTTCTGCCTTGTTTGACAATGCACATGCATTACACTAAGCAAAAAATTTCAGTGGCGATTTAGCGCTAAATGTGAGATAAATGCGTTTGAACATTATGTTGCAGCTCATCAAGGTCCCAGATCCATGATTTTCAGTCAACTTAAGTGCAAGTGAAGCAGTTCATTGCAACCTCATTAGCAACATTAATCATCACGAGCTAAGACAAGAAAGACATCAAGACTTGCCCGGTACCATTCCAAATGACGCATTCCACCAAACAACTACGCGGCCATTACCCGGCATGGCTGTAAAAAGCCCTAGAGCGACAGTAGTTTTTTGCTGTTTTTGTTTCTTGGAGCGCAGCTTTTAGGCGCCCATTCCTGCATCGAGCGTCGGCATTACGGGCGTAACCGAGCGAACAAGCACTATAGATAAAAGAGTGAATGCGGAGCGTGGCGGGGGATGAAAAAAGTGGCGAGAGTGCGAGAAGCATGGTGGAGGAGGAGGGTCAGTTAAAGCATGAGGGGGAAAGCGGAGGAGGAGGGTATGACGAAAGTATGAGAAGAAAAGTGTAGTGCTGCGCAAAACGCACACTGCATCGTCTGGGAGGTCTGTCTGCGACGGCTGCTGTGAATTGCGCTCACGCGTCATCCATGCATTGCTTCTCGCGATCTCCTGATTAACGAGGTAGTCGCGTCGCACTTCGCTCCATTTGCAGTGTGCCGCGCAAGACAGATTGTCCACGCCAGCCAATATATCGCGAAATGAAAACACGTATAAAGCTGTGCTCAAATTTCGCATTAGAGAGTATTGTAATCATCGGTGAATTTTTTCTTTTGCACTGTGGCACATTTTATTACCTTATAATGTTAACAATTCTTGTTAACAATTGTTAACGTTAACAATGATGGCGCTGCGGTATTCGGTAGGCGCTGGAACTGATGTGCGATGCGTCGGCTCTTGGCTTGTTCCATACGGCGGCATTTCTTAATGATGGCGTTAACAGTCGTAATTTTCATAAACATAACCGAGTTAAAGGCATCGCCGGCAGTACCTTTAAGGACGTGCGCAACTTTGTCCGCTTCGGCCATGTTTTCGTCGGCTGTGCAGCAGAAAGCTAAGACGTCTTGCATAAAGGTTACATATGGCTCCATTGACATCTGCACGGGAGTTCATAATTCCTTCTTGGCAGCGAGCTGTCGACCCAAAATTACTTCTGACTCTGCTTTCAATGCTAGTATTATATTACTTTACTTATTTTTTACTCATTGCTAACGAGGCTACACACTTCATCACTTCGAAGTTTGTTCGCCGAATACACTCGCCAACAAGTTTGCTGTGCAGTAAGTGTCACTAAGTGTTCCCCTGTGACAGCCTGCAAATGACACTAGGAGCAAAGCTCAGCCACTCAAAGTACACTTAAGTTTGCCCGTGTGACAGGGGTATGACTCGGGCCACATGAATATCGACCTAACGATAATGATGCTTGAGAGGCCGTTGTTCCCATGGTGGAAGGACATAGATGGTCGTTCAAATCGTTGAAACAGTCATAATGCATGTGGTGCCTGCCGCATGGACAATTGCGCAAGGATGAGAGTACCACCATCATGGCACCTGATATCGCACCGGTGCTTGCCCCACGCCATATCTATGCTGTACACCTTACCTTGAAAGCGAATGACCTTCTTCATGACTTCCAAAATCTGCGCATTATGATTGCTTGCTCATCTCGAAGGCCGTATTATTGTCGTGGTCGGACTGGAGTGGGGCATGCGCTGCTGTGTGCCCAGTTTGGTCAAACTTCCATGCTTTGGGACTTTACATGCACCCTCTTTTTATTGTGACCGGGTTCAAAGTGTTCGTTGTAACAGTACAGTAATTTTTCATTATTTCATGGTTTGTGCAACAAATGACTGGATTAGCTGCAAATATGATGCCACAATAGCTTTTGCGTGTTGCTACGTTACACCACTAGATTTCGAAGGACCGAAAAATTCCCTTCTTGACTTTACAAACTTCCTGATTTAACAAAATAATTTGAGCGTGGTCATCACTTCGTTAAATTGAGTTTCAACTGTATTTTGTTTAGTCATAAAGGAATAATTCGTTACTAAGGGCAGCAACCGTGTAATCCTTAGAAAATTCTTTTATAGGTGTTCATTTGAGAATCTTCTTTTAAAAGGATGCTCTGTACTGTTGTTGCGCAGGCAAACCTGATTTTGCAGGTGAAACAACAGGAGCCAACACGAACTGTGTCTCTGCGAAACCAGCCATTTGCAGCTCCTGACTCAGTTGGCGCAGTGGCAAGCAGCGCTTACCGTCACCTAAAGAGCAGCCTAACTGCACTTGGCCGGAGCATGGCTCTCTACCTTGCCAACAAGGACACTGAGCAGATCCTCTTCAAGCCCATCAAAGTGAGAATTGCTGTTTCACTTTCTCGTTGTGCAGACGTGTACAGGCAGATTCGAAAGTGACAGAAAAAGTGAAAATTTAGTCATTTGGAAAGTATAGACCATACCTAGATACAGCTTTCAGAGAAATGCTTAGGAAACCAGGGAATATATTTAATAGGAGAAATGCCACAGTTTTGCCCGAAAAGTAAAACATCGATTACAATAGCAAGTTGTTGGACTGCTAAGGATAGCAGTTTTATCAGCCGCGTAAACTTGTTAACATCTCTTTACTAAATAAATTAACAAGCATGGTGTCACGCACGCACCGGCAAACATGAACACATCTCACTCGACGAGCACATGCAATCACTGTCAAAACGCTGGCGTGAGGAAGAGGGGCAGCAGCAGTGATCAAATTGCCTTTCGTGCTGCCTCTCGCTTCAGTGCGAACTAAGCGGCGAGAACACAGCGCACACAATGCCAACAGCCCTCGGCGCACCTAGACTCTGTACCCACCGCCGATGGTTATCAAGATAGAGCCCGCACCACGCTCTGCCGCACCATACGCAGCCGCCGCTGGAGTAGAACGCTCCTTCCCCTCTCCCCTGCGGCCTTGCGCACAATGGAAGATGACGCGCTTCCTTCGCCCCTTGTGCACGCAAGATTGAGCCACCATCCTTCTCGGCCTCGCACTCGCGTGCTTTCCCTTGCACCCACAGCGTACGGCAAGCAGCCACAATGTTGTTGCACTTGGATTTTGTATGGAACATCACGGCGACAACGGAGATATGCCTGGAGTGTACATATAACTGATAAGAAAGTTTCCAGAGGAGCTAAATTTTTCACGAAGACGTGGCACTTCAATTGTGTTGCAACTTGGATTTAAAGTAGGTCGAAGCATCAACCAGTCAGCAGTCAGCAGTCGAATTATGCAAGAGATGTTTAGAGTATTGGTGGAAAAAAAGAAAAAGCAGGGAAGAGATTGATACAACCGGATCCATTACAGGCATAGGTAACTGTGCGAGGTAGATAGAGAAGTTTTAAAGAGGAGAAAAGAGATTAAAGAGATGTATAGGAAAATGCTAGAATCAAAAGCATGTACAGCATACCTGATTAACTCGAAACAGGCTAGGTGACCATTTGTCTCCACCCTGTTTCAAAGGGGATGCCAATAAATCATCATCATGAAGTTCAGTTTCACAAATGTCCATTCCCGGGACTGCAGGTCTGCCAGAATGCTATTATACTGAGCAAGCAGATCGAGGAGCCATACCGTGATACAGTTGAATCTCTATATAGTGAGCACAGATATAACAAATTATTGGACATAACAAAATAAATATATTCTTTGGTTGGCCGTGCTTTATGTCAGTGGCCATTCCTGCTGCTCTAATGACACAAAAATGTAAGAGCCAGAACAACATAGGTTATAGTGAAGCAAATTTTTTTTTTGCTCTGTGTGCGACATAGTGTGTATATTGGTAGCAAAAATAATGAATATTCTTGCTGAACGATTCTTCAGACGCCTGGTTTTTCGGAAATCCGTGATTATTTGGACATCCCCACAGCACCATCACCTGCTCCTAGAACACAGAAAATTTTTTATGACACACAGTGTGGTGCTAAATTTTTCTGGCATGATCAGCATGTGCTACTCTCCTAACATGGCCACTGTGAAAATGTCGACTCAGCACCAAACCTCAATTTTAGTTGCCAACTAAGTGGCATGGGTTAGGCCTGGTGGCCTATACTTGTGACAATTTGCCGCAGATTTGCAGAGTGGCTGGGGACAAGTTGTCACGGAAACCTCTGTGTCAGTATGGTTGTGCTAGTAGACATTATTGTTGATCGAGCATGAGATCACACATTCTGGACACACATGGGTGTTTTGGCCAGGAGATTGACTTGGTTAGACTGCAAGCCAGCACGTTGATTCTGTAGGAACACATTGATCACCAGGTTGCATATTAGCAGCAGCACAGCACGCATGTGTGTAATTTATTATTGTTCTCTGTTTTACGCATCGGCACGGCAAGCCGCCAATGGGCCATCAAAATTCACAGACCTTTGCTAGCCTGTCGAAGGTGTCATGCTTTCTTTGCATATATACCTGGAGGGGGGGAGGGGGGAGTATTCCGTAAGAGTGCACTAAGTGCTCTCTTACAGAGCACTCCCTCTGCCCCCTGGTCACAATTTTTTTTAGATGATATCAGTGTGTATGCTTGTAAGGGTTATTGATTTCAATGAAGATATTTTTGTGTTGGTTACAACTTTGTTATAAGGAGTTATGATTATGTTGCACAATAATCAGCAACGTGAACACATCTTTTTAAAATGTGCCACTGCATTGATAAATGTAAGGAGTTACGTTTGACAAAGCAAGTAATTATGTATGCAAGGAAATGTAGCCCAATATAAGTTTACTATTCGCTGTTTGGTACAACATGTAGGGTGAGAGAAAAAGTCACTAAAGGTCAGCTTGACTGGACTCGAACCTCCTTTAGCATGAGCAGCAGTGAAGCACTTGGTTCTCAACAGCATAAATAAGGGGATCGCGTAAACTACATCTTCTCGTTACACAAGATCGAGCATAGCTAACAGTATCGCATAGGAAATAAAAAATGGGCAAACAAGATTCACAGAGCAAGAGCCAGAAACAAGTAAGCACAAGCCATAGCATTAGGTTCTTAAAATAACTTTATGAAATAAGCTCAAAAATTTTTTTTGTTAAACACAAATAAAATTAAAGTCACTATCGTAAAGTTTATTGAATATTCATGTACAACATTTCATCACCATGTCCTGCTTTGTGGCATATTCCAATTTCACAATGCATTCTGGCAAAAGCAGCTATATTTTGACCAATTGAATTTATCGATTCCATATCTTAACTCATTTTTTAACGCTTTATCTAAGCAATAATAATAGAGGTTTTCCAAATTGGTAAAACGGGGCTTTGGTCAAGTTGCTTGAAATGGTACAGGGAACAATAGGAAATGATAAGGATTATTCAATTTTAAAGCTTAGTAAGCAATGTTTCAACATGTTTTGTTTGCCCATACATCAAAGCAGTTGAGTACTTTTTGAAAGAAAGGAATTATAAGTCATTATTTTTGTTCTCGTTGGGAGTATTTCTTGATGTGGTATATATTAACCCTACTTTTCTTACTAACTTCGCAAGAACAATTGGATGATTATTAAGAGAAAATGTGCAGCTGCTTGTTACGTGCTTACCCTTTTGCACAGAAGATGATTGCTGTAGTTTTTGCAATGTTTATTCGCAATCCAATAGAAGATGCCCAATGAACTAGTTTCTGTACCAAGAAAGCCATTAGACTTGGCACTTAGGTATTTACTTCGGTATTCATTTTACTGTCAGTTTCCATGCAATGTTTCAGAATTTGAGAAATCATCTGGCAATATCACGCAGCAATAGTCAATGTTTGGTTGTGCTCTCCCTTTCAGACAAGAGTTCTGGTAGCTTATGAGAACTTCAACCAGATAGTGAAATCAAGTTACTCGGAAGAGGACCAACAAATCATCGCCTGTCCATCTGTTGAACAAGTCAGTTGCCATCTTTATTGTTGAACAACCTTTATCCTGTAACACAGCATTAAGAGGTTGACTTCAGGCCTTCACTTGCATGTTGCGGCACGTTTCAGTGGTGATGGGCACCCCAACATGGAAATAGAACATCAAGTTTCATTAGCATACAGAGTTATACAGATCTGCCTCATTAATACGGACGTTTTGGTTCTCACCCAGAAGGGTTCAACCTTTAGTGAGAAAAAAAGATTAATTAATGAAAGTATATATTTATTAAGCTCTGTTTCTGTAGAGCCAGCCACAAAAATTTACAGGACATGGGATTTGCAAAATTGTTGAATTCCTGCGAAGGCTGGCCGCATAGCCTCGAATTCAAAGTTCCTGTCTATAGTAGTTTTTACAACCTCCATAGCAATCCATGAAATTGGAAGTTTGATGCCCAGACAGAGCATAAATTCGCATTTGTCATGAAACCAATGTCCTATAAACTTTTGTGGCCGACTGTACATTGCAGTCCACTTTGAAAGGAAACACAATAATTGTTCAAATAGCAGTTACAGCTGAATTATAGTATGAATGCATGCAGTCTATTTTATAGTATGTATATGTCAGTCTAATGCATCCTGTGAGGTATTTCTCGTTTCTCTTGCAAAAATATGGGTGTTTCAGTTATATTGGCATTATTGCCAGTTAGGTATCCCGTTTATGAGAGGACTGCACTGTTCACATTTAGCGCATTTGGCATTCAAGTCTGACGAACCTTGGCAACCTGAAGGCTAGTATTTTCAACATGCTTGTCCAGTGCATCTGTGGCGTGATCATTAAAGGCCAACTGCAATTACATTTAGGCCACATTAAAAGCCTAGCTTCAGACAATGCACATATAGAGCAGCCTCCATGCAAGGTTTTACGTTTCAAATGCAAGTGGATGCATCACGAAAGGCTCGCAAATGTAGATGTTTCTGATACTGAAACAAAACAAACAAAAAATGTCGCCATTACTGCTCGCTGACACTGGCACATGACCAAGAATGCGTGGCTCCTTGGCATAACCTCTGATATTAGATGTTGTCAACAGCTTCCCGCAGCATAGTAAAAAAAGTCTTGGAGGCTATGTGCTGGAACTTATATCTGCCAGTCAATGTAGTCAAACTCATTTTGAAAGCTTTTGCTACTTAGACCTTAGTGAACACGTATATACTACAATTGTGTTTGTGGTGAAGGTGTTGCTTCCTGTCCACTCAGGCAAACGTGAACTCATATTGACTGGTGTCAATATGAGCTCACATCTGGCTATATAAAGACATCTGGCTATATAAAGCCTAAAAAAAAAACAAGAAAATAAGAGATTGCACCCGTCCATTCAAAGCTCTTCCGCACTC
Source organism: Dermacentor variabilis (assembly GCF_050947875.1). Lineage (NCBI taxonomy): Eukaryota > Metazoa > Arthropoda > Arachnida > Ixodida > Ixodidae > Dermacentor > Dermacentor variabilis. Next base: position 131,288,458 of record NC_134569.1, read on the forward strand.
AGAATGCAGGATGTGCAGAGCTTGCTTATGGCAGTCACAGTTCAGTTTGAACAATTGCTCTTGGCATGAACGTATGATAATTGTTGAGGATGTTTGCATTCACTTCACTTCACTTAATTACCTTAAAGGCCCCCAGGATTGGGGGTGTTACATAAGGGGTGGGTAGCAAATAAAAGAAATTGAATACACAAGGAAAAGATGTTTAGGTACAAGTTTGCTCGCTGTTAATGTGTTAATTATACAGTTCAAAAGCGTGGATGGGCAGATTGTGGCGATGTCGTGTGGGAGGTTGTTCCAGTCGGAGGCTGAGCGTGGAAAGAATGATGAGGCAAAAGTGGTAGCGTGCGCACATGGCCGGGCGACTTGAAGGGGATGACCAATGCAGAGTGAAATGCGTGCAGGAGGACTAATGTAGGGTGGATGATGAAGTGAGCTGTAAAAGAAACCTATGGAATAAGTACATAGTAGCGATACGGCGCCAACAAGCCAGGGTTGTTAGGCCGGATTCTGATGTCAGTAACTGCCTTAGGGAGTGCTCAGGAGGTCCCTAGAACTCTTGGGCTGACTGCACATTTATCGTAACACCATGCTTTGTGCAGAAGTTAGAATCCTTGTCTTCAGTCTGTCCATAAGTTGCTTGTGAGCATTGGAGCTTTGCAGTTGACTTCCATTAATTTGGCCTCAACAGGAGATGTGAATTTGGTTTATGTATTTTATGTTCACGTTAAACATAATACTATTTCAAATTTTGATCTATGCAATTCAAAATAGACCGTTTCCCTAATTTTCAAGTGCACATTTACCAACTAACGGTGGCTGAGGTCATAATTCAAATGAAGGCTGGGTGCTAGCTGCCTACGCTGTGGCTTGTCTCTTGCGCATTGTTTTGTCACAGGAGCCACAACTACATTTCCCATGTCATAATACGAGTAAACTGTGCTTGTAAACACTGTTTGTGAAAATGACTATGCTATCATTAGTTAAGCAAACTTCCTTGCAGGAAAGCTAGCTTGCTCTGCTTGTTAATGCATTTTGAAGTCACTTTAAGTGAAGCAAGAATATCTGTTCACTTAGAACTTTTTGGCTTGCCAGGGAAAAGGAGCATGGTGAAAACTGGCTATGTGAGGACTTTGTGAGACAAGAGTAGCCAGAATGTGCCCAGTTTTTTATGTTGAGGCCACTGTTAGCAGCTACATCCAGTACTATAAAATGGGGCCCGACTGAGTACAATCGTGTGTATTATTTGGTATGACAATTGTTCCGGTTGTGCACCTCTTTTAGCATTAGTGGGTGTGTTGCATGCCTGTGTAGTAAGCCATAAATCTGTTCTAAATTATGTATATTATTCAAGCAAAAACCCGTGATCACCGGAAGTTTTAACTGAGACACAATGACCATACTTCAAGAACCATGGATGCTTTTTCAAATACAGTTGAATTGCACTTGCACAGACTCCCAAGTTAATGACTGCACTAAATATAGCTCCATTACCATGCACCTCTCTGCATGAGCTGCTGTTATATAATATTTCAAGTGTAATGCACATTCATTAATGCTACTTTTTGTGCCTTTATTTCAGATTAACGTTGTGTTAACAGCATTCCAGACAAAGTGAAATGATTTTTGCAAGGAGCTGGCATGAAGCTCCAGAAGCATGGCTTTATATTCACAGATGCAAGTACCAGTGCCACTCAGAGTGGCCAGCCGATGTCATCGAAGCAGGGCACGCTGTGAATGCCCTCGTGCGCCTTCTCTTCCAGCAATTGTGCATTGTGTACACCTCAGGTGTCGGTGTGAATGCTTCAAATGTGTACATATGTGTAAAAATGCTAAGTTATTTGGAGAAGCAGTGGTATGAAAGAGTGTGTGCTGTTTTTCTACATTTTATAGTGAGAGAGGGTTGTTATTCTTTGAGGAAAGTATTAAAGGGTTGTAAAGAAGCCTGTTATGACTGTCTTCTTGTTTTACTTTGGGTGGTAATTTGCTTGCCCTATTACTATTCATTCTTTGGTGCCGCTGAGACAAACTGGAAGGGCGCCTTTTGCATCAGCTTTGTGAGTGCGCGCATGTGTAGTACTTTATCTTGTACAGCAAAACAAAGCAGGGAGGACTTATGACACATGCATATGCTTTCTCAAACATATATTTCAACAATGGGAGAAGCTCACACACGAAAAGAAAAAAACATTAGTATAACTCACTCAGCTAACTTACTGTTACTGAAAGGTGCTGATGCATGGTATACTACGGACCAGTTCTCGCAGAAAGTGGGAGCCTCATTAATTGACTTTTGGCAACTAAAATAACACAGGAACTTTGTTTTCACACAGCTGTCAATATATACCAGCTTTTTTACATCACCTAGATCCATGATGGTTGAAAAAATTGCTGCATAACATGGCATGAAATGACCCTAATTGCTACAAACTGTGGGCATTTCTTTTTCTTCCAATTCTCAACATACTACAATAGTATTGGTTATTGACACAATATGTTTCGGTGCAGAGAAAATTTTTATGGGAACTGGTTCAATGTCTCAATAAACTCTATATTGTCACTACAGAACCAAAGAACTTGCTGCTCCTAACTTGGCTGAGTTATGCCGAATACTAAACTGGTTCTCATCTGATTGGCAATCCCTTTGGAGGGAAAGCTGCATGGTAGCGCAGTGTTGCTGATGCTTCTTCCTGTTGTGCCTTTAAGTACTCCAGGAGTTTAGGTGTGTCTACTTCGGCTGTGGGAGGACATGGGTTCAAAACCACACTGCTGCCACTTACCCACCTATCTATCTATCTATCTATCTATCTATCTATCTATCTATCTATCTATCTATCTATCTATCTATCTATCTATCTATCTATTGCGACTAACGAAGTTCTCACCTTTAGCATTTCTTCTTGCAGGGCACAAAAATCAGTACTGCCTTCAACATTCGAGTCTCTCTCTATGCACTACTTATAATTTAATTACAATGTCTCTTTGTTTTATACTTGCATCGCTATTCGCTGCTGTCGGCATATATCTGAGGAGGTCTAAACACCTGCCTGAATTTCGTCAGCGCAACTTCGCCCATCTGAGATATCCCGCGTTAAAGACATGGAGCGTAGCAGGAACCTATTAGCATCCCCGAGCGCCGTGGCTGAACAAGCACAGATTTAATGCCCTCATATTACTAATGGGCGCTGGCTGCTTCTTTCCGAATGAATCCGGGCCGACAAAACTACAGCGACGCCGTTGCTGTACCCTGTCTACGTCTGATGCCACGTCAGCGCACATACGTGTACATCTGTCTGTCTGTCTCTGTCTGCCTGTCTGTCTGTCTGTCTGTCTGTCTGTCTGTCTGTCTGTCTGTCTCTATCCATCCATCCATAATATTGGGCACAATCTACCTCATGTGGGTGTGCACAGTCTTCACCTAGCACTGAGGCAAGATTATAATCAGGGTACCTGTGGTACCAAGGAAGGGAAGCGGACTCTAAGATGGTAGAAAATTAGTTGGGGTGATAAGATTAGGAAATTTGCAAGTACAAGTTGGAATTGGCTAGCACAAGATAGGTAATTGGAGATGGCTGGGAGAGGCCTTCGTCCTGGAGTGGACATAAAAATAGGCTGATGATGATGATGACCCGTGACCATTGGTGTGACATGTTTCCAGGAATGGACAAGACCACGATGGTGGATGCACAACACACGTAGAAATTTCTGTACAGTGTTCTGGAAGATCCCTAAGAGGCCTCATTGCCTGCGCAACTTTGAGTTGCCTTGGTGCGTCATGCCCTGTTCTAGTTACAACAACTTGCGGAGAATTAATGGAAGCACTTTTGTGTATCCAATAAGCAATGTACTGAACTTTGGTCGCAATCATAAGTGGTGCGGTATCGCCACTGGTCAGAGAAACATGTCACTCTCCTCATTCGGTGACGAATAGGTTTAGATTTGTGGTGCTTTCCATGCAGTAAATACATCATATTTTGTGGCATAACATTGAATTTCATAATGAATACGTTTAGTAATAACATGTGAAACGATATTTTTTGGTCGAAAGTATTAGCAGTGAGAGAAGTGGGTGAAAAAACAGCATGAAATAAACAGGGACTAGGGAGAAACACAGGACAAGCACTGTCCTTATCACGTCATGCTGTTAAAGAAATACCACCATGACAATTTTAACTTGCCATTTTCTTGCACTAAATGAAGGTAGAAACCAAAGTGTCAAACCAAACCGAAACTGGAATTCTAGCTGAACCTGAACCCAAACCAATATCTTTAGAACATGCCTGAAGCAAAAGAAATTAAAATGGTCACTGGTTTCGCACAAAATTGCTCGAGCATATAGGATACAAACGAGTGATCAATAGACAAGTGATTTTTCAAAATAATTACTTTTCATTCAGTGCAACCAACAAGAATATTATGACTCATGAGCTGCATTATGCGCCTGAACTTGGCCATGCCATTTGTGTTGCGCTGCCGAAACATTGTTTCAGGGGTGCTGCAAGGTCACTGTTTCCGTTGAAGCAACCACTTCAGCCGTTAAGCCAGCTCACCACTACAGTCGAACCTCGATATAACGAAGTTGCACTTGCAGCGAAAAAAAAATTCGTTGAATTGCAAATTTTGTTCATTTGATGTTTTAAGGTTTCAGCAATAAAATAAATTTCGAAAATTTTCACAGCATTCCTCATGGATAGCATCTTGTCAGTAATCACTTGTAAACAAATCCCAAGGAGATCGGGCCATAGTAACATGGGAATGAGCGCCAACGCGTGTGGCGCAGATCACGCCGTGAACAATGCATCAGCGTGGCTCACGGCTTCAGAGATTAGCTTGTCATGTTGCCGTAAATCTTGGATGCCATGGCTGACTACGCTTAGTGCCTGCAGCCGTCATTGGACATCACCCTAAAACTAAAAACAAAAGTGCAAAAAGACATGCATATTCGTCCTGAGAAAAAAGGCGGAGCATTGATGGCGATAGCAAAGAGATAACTACACGAAGCAATGTTCGTAGTTTTATCGGTGTCACTGCGCGCTCAGACAAAGATCACTCGAACAAAAACACTTGCTGTGGTAATGCGAACATACGCTTTGTACCGTGCCTCGGAGAGTTGAGATTACGCGTTTGCGAGCACGCGTGAGAACAAAATGCGCATGAAGGCACCAACCAGCTCAGCTCAACCTTTGCACTTGCCGAAGATTACCTTCATGATAAGGCACGTGGCCCGCATGTGGACAGCCATGCAGAGCAGAGGTAGAGGAGACGCGCAAAGAACGAGGGCGGATAGGCAGATGACCCTTGTCCCTCTCCTCCCTCTAGTGTGTGCTTGATCACGTTACCAGACGCTCGCCCCTCCACTACCCTCCTAGCTGCCGTGCGCCCCGCAGCCTCTGCAAGTTGTTACGGGTCGAATGGTGCAGCGCTGTTTCCTGCATACTGCATCGCGGCGCGCACGCTTCAACGGCGTTTCTTCCACTCAAACTTTTCATGCAGAAGGTCGCTTACAAATAACTTCGCCCTCAGCCGACATTTTATATTTCGCTAAATTTACCAGCCATACAAGCTCCATTTACATGCTTGAACTGGCCGAAAACTTCATTAAGTCAAAACCGTGTCACGAAATAACTTACTGAAATCCCAAAAAAGAATAGACGGTTTTCAATAGAGCTAAGATCGGGAAATAAATATAGTTACATCACAGATATCATTAAATCAAGGTTTGACTGTACTACTAGATAAATTGTCAAACGCACACACCAGATCCACAGAGAAAATGTTGTCCTTGAGAAAGGAAAACCAGCTATTTCATCAGCACGGCTTCTTGTAACACTAACATGTAATGGAAGTCGCTGATGAATGATGCCATCACCTTCTCACTGCAAGGTAAACGGAACAGCAAGTCTGCTTTTCTTGTGTTGTGTGGTTTAATGCACATTTGCCCGCTTCTATTGGAATACAACATTCTGGCACAATGTGCATGACTCTGACAATTTGGTTGCGCAGTCAGCGCAAGGTACAGTGCCATGTGCAATTGCACAAGATTGTTTCAGTATTTAGCACAAACTGCTTTTTATGCGTATGGCTGCAGTAGCTGTACAACAGTGAACTTCACTGATACTTATGTAAAGACATTCATTTCTGTTTCTCATGTACTAGGGAGCCCCATATTTCCACCTCTTGACAAAGCCTGCGCATGCGTCACGCAGACAAGTCGTTGGCACTGGGCAGTACTATTTTGCCATAGGGCAGGATAGAGTTCACTGTACTGAACAGGTTTCCTAACTGGTTCAGTATTGCAAACCGGTTCGTGAACCATTATAAATATTCATTTCATCAAACCGCAATGAGAGAGAGAGAGAAATTTATTTACAAAAAGGCAGAGAGGTCGGCCTGAGTTATAACTTGCTCTGGCCTGCTACTCTATACTGGGGAAAAGGGACAGGGAGGGAAAGGGCTGATGAATGATGATGATGGTATAAGGAAGAGATGCGTACATACAAATTCACATAGTTGTAGCATCTCTAAAGCCGTGCGTCCAGCCCAGTGTCTTGGAGAAAAGCTACAGTGGCACTTATTACCAGGGCTGCGCTGTATGCATTAGGCCAAGGACCTAAAAGAAAATCTGATAGCGGCCTCTTATGAATCTACAACGGAAGAGACCAGTTGCTTTCATTCTTGCGCGTACGCGGGACACGCTCAAAATATATGATAAAGTGTTTCTGGCACCTCACATTATTCACAGTTTGGGCTAGTGTCACTGCCACCTATCATGTCTATAACGGTTGGGGAATGCAACACCAAGGTGAATCCAGTATGCCATGCTCGTTTGGCTTCCTTTGAGCTTGTGAGGCATACGAAATTTCATTTCTTGGTCCCATTTGTGTACTCGCAGGTGTTGTCGATCAGATTGGGTCCAGTGTTCCAACGTATGATTGCGTATTACGTGACGCAGTAGGGTGTTTGTGTCTGTTCGTGAGAACGGAATGCGTACTTCAGAAGCATTATCTAAAGCAGTTTTCGCTTCAGCGTCTGCCTGTTCGTTTCCTATCACGCCACAGTGGGAAGGTACCCACTGAAAGGTGACATTGTGGCCATTTCTAGTTGCGTGGTCGAGATGTTCTGTAATTTCTATGGCCATGGAATAATACAGGCCTCGTCTGAGGACACAGTCAATCGTTTGAAGAGCTTGCTTGCAATCGCAGAATATCGTCCATGCGTGAGGAGGCTCCTCGGAGAGAAATCAAAGTGCCTCCCAGATAGCTGCAAGTTCTGCGGCAGTTGATGTTGATCCATGGTCCAGTTTAAACCGCCGAGCGATGAACATATGTGGAATGACGAAGGCTGCAGTGGAGGCATATAGTGTGACAGAGCCACCGGTATACACGTGTACAGTATCTCCGTAGTCTGCAGAAATGTGCAACAGGGTAAGTTGCTTGAGGCCAATAGATGTAACGGATGACTTTTTAGTAATTCCAGGGATCTGCAATGTAATGAAAGGTTTAGGCAGAACCCACGAGGGTATTCTGGGAATACAGGCGGGAGAAAATCTTGATGGTAGAAAACTCGGATGACGTGATATAGTCCTTGAAAAGCTGGAACCTGGGTGGGTGGCAGGAAGCGATGACAGAGGATGGTGCCTGTGTCGGGTCAACACGCGAAGGTACATTCGAATAGGCTTGCAAAGCAGGTGTATACCCCAATAGGACCAGCACGAGCTTCCGCTATTGTTCCATTGGTTGACGTGCATCATGGGAGGCCCAAACATGTGCGCAATGCTTGAGCTTGAATGCTCTCCAACGTGCGCACACAGCTAAGTCCAATGCTTGAGAGCGCCGGCAGGCTGCACCTTATATACCCTACAAATAGTGCTTGGTACAATTGGAGTACATAAGGACGATTCGGAGGGGCCCCATCTTGTTCCTGCAACGATGCGAAGGACGTGAACAAAATTCTTCAGCTTTGACTTTAGTGCAGCGACGTGTCTTGACCAAGATAATCCCAGGTCTATGACTAAGCCAAGGAATATGTGGTTCGTAACCACAGGTATCGCTACTCCGTTAACGATTATCGGATACCTGTTCATTCATTTTCGCGTGAATGCAATCACAGAAAATTTTTCTGTTGAGAGCTGGAGGCCTTGATGCCACAGATACCTAGCTGTGATTTTCACTGCACATTGAAGAGAGAGAGAATCAACTTTTGTCATCATCATCATAATCATCATCATCAGCCTGGTTACGCCCACTGCAGGGCAAAGGCCTCTCCCATACTTCTCCAACAACCCCGGTCATGTACTAATTGTGGCCATGCCATGCCTGCAAACTTCTTAATCTCATCCGCCCACCTAAGTTTCTGCCGCCCCCTGCTACGCTTCCCTTCCCTTGGGATCCAGTCCGTAACCCTTAATGACCATCGGTTATCTTCCCTCCTCATTACATGTCCTGCCCATGCCCATTTCTTTTTCTTGATTTCAACTAAGATGTCATTAACTCGCGTTTGTTCCCTCACCCAATCTGCTCTTTTCTTATCCCTTAACGTTACACCTATCATTCTTCTTTCCATAGCTCGTTGCGTCGTCCTCAATTTGAGTAGAACCCTTTTCGTAAGCCTCCAGGCTTCTGCCCCGTAGGTGAGTACTGGTAAGACACAGCTATTATATACTTTTCTCTTGAGGGATAATGGCAACCTGCTGTTCATGATCTGAGAATGCCTGCCAAACGCACCCCAGCCCATTCTTATTCTTCTGATTATTTCCGTCTCATGATCCGGATCCGCCGTCACTACCTGCCCTAAGTAGATGTATTCCCTTACGACTTCCAGTGCCTCGCTGCTTATTGTAAATTGCTGTTCTCTTCCGAGACTGTTAAGCATTACTTTAGTTTTCTGCAGGTTAATTTTTAGACCCACTCTTCTGCTTTGCCTGAATGGCAGCGGTGGCGTAGAGGTAGAACACCCGCCTCGCGTGCAAGAGGTCCGTGGTTCGAATCCCAGTGCCGGCAATTTTCCACCGGATTAAAAAAAAAATCCATGTGTTGATAAAATTGCACAAACAGGCCTGGAGTGTGGCCTGATCCCGGTGACCAGAACCGGTAACGCACTCCCTCACCAGAGCAGGATTGGCCACCCTGGTGCAGTACTTGGCCACAACCTCCTATATGAACACAACAATCAACTTTTGTACTGAGCCGTTAGTGACGGTTGGTGCGCGCTGGCACCAGATGGGGTGGAACCTTCTTCTCAGGTCCCATATGTGTCCAGCAATTCCTGGCCCCTAGCCACCAGCGCGAGCTGGGTCGGTCTGGGTCGGGCTGGGTCGGGCTGGACAACAAGGTCTCCCATCGCTCGGGGGGGGGTTGGGGCTGGGGAAGGTGGGGGGCAGGGATGGTGGGGGGTTCTTGAGCTTAGTGCACTCTGCAACGATGTGTGCTAGAGTGCCTTTTGACCGTATGCAAAAAGGACATGAAGTGCCATGCTCTGTTGGGAACATCTTGTGCAAGAGCACGGGATGCGCTAGCGACTCCGCTTGCATGCGTCGCACGATCGTTTGCTGCATTCGGCTGAGTTGCGGATGCGGACGGGGAAGCCTACATCTGCCGCTTCTGTACATTTGCGTGATTTCTTTGTAACTTGTCACGGGGTGCGGTAGCTCTGGCTCGTCCTCGGCTCGGATTGACAGTTCTCGGGCATAGTGGTCGGCGAGTGCGTTGCCTTCCACTTGCGAGTGAGCCGGGACCCATACGAGCTCAACGGCCCGTCCCGGTGATTTGCATTTGGTGAGGATCGCTAGTGCCGCGGGAGAGATGTTCCCCTTGCGGTAGCTTGCATAGACGGTCTGGGAGTCTGTGACCACGGTCCTCACTCCCGGTTGTGCGAGTGCGAGGGCCACGGCCACTTCTTCTGCTTCGGCTGTATTCGTCATCCGTATCGACGCGCCTGTGACCAGCTTATCGATGGTAGTGACGACCGCCGTTGCTCTGGTTCCGTGCTTGGGAAGCGAGGCGTCCGCGTAGAGGACCTCGGGGTCCTCTTCCAGCTGTCGAGCCAGTGCCTTGGCCCGCGCAGAGCGTCTCTCGTTGTTCCTCCCCGGCTGCATGTTCCGGGGGAGGGGCTTGGTCTTAATAATGTCTCTCCACGTTGTGGGGAGCGGCTTCGTTGTCGGTTGCTGCTCAATTTGCCATCCTATCTTGCGTAGGACAGCCCGACCGTGCTCTGTCCGGCTCAGCCTTACTCTCTGGTGGGATAGGTGTGCTTCCACCAGCTCTTCCACCGTGTTGTGAGCACCCATTTCCAGCAGCTTCTGCGTTGATGAGTAGACTGGGATGCCCATGGCCAGTTTGACTGCTTTCCTTATTGTCGTGTTCAGCGTCTCGCGGTTCACCTTCGCAAGCTGGAGGTACGGGGCGGAGTACGTAACGCGTGACACGACGAATGCCTGCACCAGGCGCAGTGCGTCTTCTTCTTTGATTCCTCTGTTCCGGTTGGTGACTCTCCGGATCATGCTTAGGACCTGCTCTGATGTTGTCTTGATTTTGTTGACGGCTGCGTGCGCCTTGCCGTCGCTGCGCAACAGCAGGCCCAGTATCCGGATCTGCTGCGTTGGTTTGATCTCTGTGCCGTCGATGGTGATGATTATGTTCGACGGCGGCTCTTTCTTTGGTCTTTCGGGCTGTACCATGAGCAGCTCCGATTTCTGTGGAGCGCAGCTCAGGCCGCAGGTCGTGGCATACTCGTGGACGGTCGTTGCCACTCTGCAGGGCTTCCTCCGCCCAGGCATCGGACCCCGCGTGGTTCGTCCACACCGTTATATCGTCGGCATAGAACGCGTGGTCCACGCTCTCGATCTGATTGAGTAGTTCGGGCAGGGGCAGGAGTGCTAGGTTGAAAAGCAGAGGCGACAGGACAGACCCCTGTGTACCCCTGTCTCCAAGCTCCACAGGCTCTGACCGTTCATTTCCTATCCGGATAGTTGCAGTTCTATTGGTTAGGAAATCTTTAATATAGCCGTAGGTCTTGCGGCCACACCCCGTCTTGCGCAGGTTCTCGAGCACGCTGGCGTGGGACACGTTGTCGAAGGCCCCTTTGAGGTCCAAAGCCAGTATACCCCGGGGCGCATGCCTGGTAGCTCTTTTAATCACTAGTTCGCGTAATTGGATCAGGACGTCTTGGGTGCTCAGGTGCTGGCGGAATCCATACATGGTCGCCAGCATCTGATTTGTCTCGTCCAGGTGTGCTTGAAGTCTTCTGAGAACCATGCGTTCCATGACCTTGCCCACACATGACGTGAGCGAGATAGGGCGCATGTTCTCGATCGTCAGAGGTTTGCCGGGTTTAGGTATGAACCGTACCTCGGCCTCTTTCCATGCTGCGGGCAACTTTGAGCTTTCCCAGGTTCTGTTGATGTGACCCAGGAGCCCGCGTGCAGCCGCATCACTCATGTTATTGAGCAGCCTGTAGGTAATGGCGTCCGTTCCGGGTGCGCTCGTCTTATTACTCTCGTCTATGGCTGTTAATACTAACTCCGTGATGGCGAACGGTTCATCCAATGCCAGATTTTCCGGTCCCCCGTACTCTTCCGGTATCGGAAATCGCCCTCTCTCCATCTTGAGGTAGATCGCCTTGAGGTCTTCAATGAGCCTTCAATGTGAAAAGGGATGGAATAGGCATAGAATGCTTCAAAATCCCGGCATTGCTCCCACCGCATCGAAAGAGTGCGCGCAAAGCTATATTTCACACCAGAAACTTGCTTCAGACCAAAGCCAAATTAAAGTCACTGTTTTATTTTTCACGAAAATCTATACGTGCTGCAAAAACCGGTTCGTGTCAAAAAATAAAAACAGACCAGGAAACAACTAAATCGTAGAGACAAGGCAAAACCGATGCGTCCAAGAAGGTAAATATACCACTTCTAAATGAGCCGAATTGGCAATCAGGATGTCTGCATCATACAAAAACGTCAGATTTCAGTGTGCCCTTATTATCCATGAATTCGTAACCTCTGTTGAACATCAGCCTAGAGGACATGTTCGAATAGGTCTCCTTTTGCAGCTACGCAGTGTCCGTTTTATCACATCTTCAGTGGCTTTCTTGATGACCGACGCCGGAATTCTACAGCCGACATCCTTGCCTTGAACTAATCTGACCTCGATCATATAAGCACGATCTTTCACATAACCCTAAAGAAAGAAATTGAGCGGACAGAAGTCAGGTGACCTAGCTGGCCAATTTACAGGCCCGTGCCTTCCAATCTATTGCACATGAAAAGTAGCATCCAGCCAGGTTCATGCTCGGCTGCTGCTTTGTACGGGTGCCCACACAAGCAGAAGATGTGACAGTGGGACTTCACTTTGAAACTCATCCACCATTCCTTCAAGGATTTCGTTGACGTAACGCTGTCCAGCCAGTGTGTGATTGAAGAAGATGGGACCGATTATAGCACTGGTGTAAATTCCATTGAACGACCACTAGTACTGGCGGCGTCTACACTTTACCCAGTGTAGAGTGGAGTTGCTCCAATAGTGTGTATTATGCAAATTTACCTAGGCGTTTCTGCAAAAATTTGCTTCATCTGTGCACATGATCTGGCTCAAAAAGTACGCAGACTCATTGGCTTTTGTGAGGACCCAATTAGAAAACTCTAGACGATTCTACAGGTCCACATCTTCCAAGCATCGGTGCTGGTTAAGGTGGTACAGGTGAAAGGCCGTCATTTGGAATCCCCCAAACTGGTGACCCGGAAATTGGTACCTGGGCAGCCAAGTCCCGCATGCTAGCATAAGTGTTTCAGGCCATAAATGCTAGAACATCCGTGCGTAGGCTAAGACTCAAAGATGGAGTCCTCTGCTGCTGTTTCTTGAAGCTGCTGGTTTGTCTCTTTCATAATTTCTGATGACAGTCAATGCATTTCGTTTGCTGCCACACTTCCATGACTGATATGCATATTTGCAGCCTTTCTTTTGTTGCCATTTGCAGATCCCAAGGCAAGGATCATGTTTACCTTGTACTCATTAGAGAAACACATGGAGACTGGGGCGAGGGTCCCATTGCAGTCTTTGACTTTGGGACCCTCGTCTGTATGTTGTCTCTTACCAATTCATTGTATTTAAAGAATAATAAACTTAACTGAAACACAATGCACCTTTAAACCTTTGCACTGACGTTGTCAATTCCTTTTTTTGGTGATAGGTATTGCGGCAAAAAGATCCGTGCACTTTATCTACAGTAAGACAAAAGCTATCACAGCTTGTTTCCAACTAACACCAAATGTGACGTGTTACTTCGGACGGGCGCGGCAGGTAAGGCACCAGCTCGATCACTATGTTTTTCGTTATTTCCTTTATTTCGTTCTGGATAACTCAGAGTGAGCCTGTTCGAGAGCGCTACTTTATAATGAAATTAAAATAACTTGCGTTTTTCCAACCTTCATACTTGCTAAATGTGATCTTTCTATGTGTCAGGAATTTTGGTACAGTTTTTTACTAATTCGACAGAATGCATCAGTATAAACTTTTAAGTTGCAAGAAAGAATCAGCAGAAAACAGCAGTGAAATTTCTGCATAGTTTAATACTCATTCTTTGAACACTACAGCCTCATCAATTCTATTTGTCTCCCAGTTAAAATCGTTTCCTTGTGGGTATTGCATAGGCGTGTGCAGGTCCTTGTTTGTACAGTTCGTAGTGAGGTGTTCCATCCCAAATTTCCTTTCCTTGTGGATCAATGGCATAGCTGTAGCTGATGGGGTTTTCAATGGCAAACTCAATGACTTCGTCCAAGTTCTCAAGGGTGACATAGGTGGAACTCCTCTCCTGCAACAAAAGAGGATGGTGGGAAGCACACTTGGAGTCACAAAGTGCCGTCCACAGAAGCAGCTTCACAATATTACACTTTCAAGCTGCCTATTCAATCTAGTACTTTCACTATATTTATCTCAACTTTGTTATTTGATGTTTCATATATAGATGTGACCTTATATTTTTTCCATCACTGCCACTGACACTGCGTTCCATCAACATAATCTGAATTGCAAAAATGTGGCACAGGAAGACGTTACCACATTTCCTTGTCGGCGCTTTCATGGCTCCACAACATAAAATTCTGCGATACTATATTTGGCAGACATCATTCTAGCTGTGTGCTCTATACCCTGCACTTGTTTGGCAAAAATTTTCAAACCTGATTAGAGTCCTGTTGAGGCCAGAGGCTCCCATCTACAACCACAGCAAGTTGTGCTTGCAGTACTTATTGAAATCTAATCCTAGCAAAAAAGTTCTATCTGGACAGGTTCTAATTTAGCCATAAGACTGACAAGGATGTGACCCATGGCAGTTTTCAACTTCAACCACATTGAATAAACTGCACTTTGTTGCCATGTACTTATTGGTCATTGGTTGTATACAGAGCAGAATAATCATGCGATCCAAAGCTCCAGTAGTTTTTATTAAACAGCAGCACTAGCTTTCAATGTTGGCAATGTTTATATGCTGGCTGTGTGCTTAAAGGGCCTCTAAGGCACGACTTAACAGAACAACAAACACTTTGAGTTTAAGAAGGCATCGCTTCATAAACAGCGTCCTGCATGAATTTTAATCACAACAGTAATCTAGAGCTGAGAAGTGTCTGGCAACCTATTGGCAACACAAACTTACGTAAAGACACCTTTGTCAGTTGCCCTTACTGCTAATCTGCAAGTGCATATTGTTTCGGAGTGGTTTGTTTTCATGAAATGAAATACAAAGTCCTGCATATTTTGCTGTGCCTGTTTAAAAAAAGGTTCTGTGCACATGTGAAAAACCAGGCAATTAAATGTATTAAGTGTTATACTAAACAACATGAGACTCCAAAATGCGATCGTTCAGCAAAATTTGAGCAATGGTGAGTTCAAAATGTTTTTTCTAACAGGCACAGCGAAATATGTAGGACCCTGTATACATAGTTGAAGCAGTAATATGTACCGTACCCCCACCTGTTGAGCCATAAAAACTAGCTAACATGGTAGACAGATACAGTTTTGAGCCAGAAATGAAAAGCTGACCAGTATGATGATTTTGCAGTAACACATACGTTTCCACCACTTTACATTTTTTAAAGATGGCTTACTTAACTAGGAACTCCTTCGGGGGCTCCCTGTGTACCAGCAACAAATAACACAGTTTTATGTACAAGTGACATCGTTGGTGAGCAAGCTTGAAACTATGCCCACGCTACACTTCTCACAAATACAAGGAATGAATTTTACAAACTCACTCGTATTAAAGAGACACTTATCAGAAAAATAAGTTCAGTTGTATTAGTAAATTACCTTTCTACAATCTCAAAAAGGCCACTCTTACCAAGAGACAAACAACTACTCAGAACACGGCATCAGATGTTGGTGGAAATGAAAAGACCATGATCTGTAGTGAAGGAATCAAGCCTGCTGCTTGTGATTTAAGTAGGAATTATAATTTTAAGTTGGCCCAAACTTCTTGGTAATTGAGGTGTATGCGATCATGTTATGGAAGTCAACATTATTAAATGCACCACATTTACTGTTTTAAATTGTAGTCTTTATATTACATACCAGGGCTCAAAACAAACACAAGACAAAAGCGGGAGCCAATGTTTCGAAAGTGGACTTGTCTTTTTCAAGACCTTGAAAAACTTGTCGAAAAGTTGGCTCCCGCTTTCACCTTGTTTATTTATTTCCTCAAAGGTCTCTTGTTGAGACATTACATGAGGGAGTGGGGGGTTAGTGACAAAGAAAGATACTACAAATTACAAAGGGATATTTTCGAGTCGCTTGAATACAAGTGGGTCGATGATAGTGGCAACTTCGGCAACTTCACATATTGCTAATCATCTTGAATTTGCTTCTCCTGCCTTCTCCGTGCTTTCCCTGGATACCAGATGCTCGCGGTTTATTCTATGCATATTCCAGTCTGTAAAGTAGTTTTTAAGTTATCTGTACTGTGACTCTTACACTAACAAAGGTGTAAACAGTTAAACAGTTAGCAATTTAAAAAAAAATCTATGCTAACAAGCTGTGCTGCCTTCAAGGCAAGTGGAACAGCACAGCACATGAGTGCTTTTACATGAGCACGACTCTGAGAGTGAGTACCCCAAATTCTGTGGTCTCCCTGTGAGATGCAAAATATCATTCACTAATTGTGCCGTAAATGGGTGCCAGCACTGCATAGCCCCAATGGCATATCCTACTGCTTCTCACCAATGCCCACGTGCAATTGCTGTTATGCTCACCTATCAATATTTCCAATGTACATCTTCATGACGACGATCTCGACGGCAAATCGAAAAATTCAGATAAAAAATTATCCATTTAGTTTTCCACATCACCACTGCAGGTTTGCGCACTGTGACCGGTATGCTTTCTGTGGCACTAAAGGAATTGTGTACCGAAAAAATTTGGTGCCGGTCTCTTTATTGGGAGAGGAGGCTTGGTAAGCTAGTAAAAGAGTTAAAATAAAAGACCAGTTGCAACACCGCCTTGAAGTTCAAGCATCAGTTTGCCTCAATGTCATGGATTTTGAGATCATCTCTTTAGGCCTTGTTAATTCTTTTATCAATAAAGAATAGTGTACATCGTATTGTAATAGAGCCAAGGACTGAGCTTGGCAAGTTTCAAAAACTTCTACTGCACCACAACAGCCCGAAAATGAGAAAAATTAAATAACATCCGTGGCATTACATTGACATACCAGCGCTGAGGTTTAGTTGAAAAATCCAAGAAATGGAAAGAAATTAATTCTGAGATTTCACTTTCCAGAACTCTGATCTGATTATGAGGCACACCATAGTGAGGGACTGCGGATCAAATTTGACTACTTTAACGCGCACCTAAATATACATTTGTTTATGGGTTTTGCTCCCATCAAGATGCAGCTGGGATTTAACCCCCAACCTTGAGCTCAGCAGCACAACACCATAGCAACTGGGCTACTGTGACAGGCAAGAACTGAAATTTTGGCCTCCGTTTTCTCCTCTAGTACAGCAACATCTTACTGCAAAATTAAAGAAAATAGTGTTTTGAAAGAATGCTTCATCGTTCTGAACCAGTTTAGTGTTTCTATTTAGCACAAAGCAGAGCATCAAGCTTGGGCAACAAATGACTGATGCACTGGTCCCAGCAAATTATATGGGAACTTTTGAGAAGTCTAGAGAAGTGCAGGGAGTGCGAGCAGGCTTCAATACATGTGCACAGAAAAATGCTAAGAACATGATGCAATGACATTTTGTAGCACACACACACCTTTTCTTGCCTCACAATCTCGTCCACTTGCTCTTTCAGTTGCATAAGCTTCGCTTTTGCATCGGCTTCCCTCTGTATGAGTTCCTCCACTCTCTTCGCTTCTTCCAACTTGTTTCTTTCCATCCTGAGAGTATTTGTAAAGAAATCAGACACCACAGGCACAAGGCAGCAACTGTGTTGCAATGTGAATCAGCGGTTGAGCCAGCACTTAATTCCAGAAAACAAGCTACGTGCCGAACGTGATGACACAAGGCAACGACAATGGTTACTATACACAGATGAGAAAGAGGTGGTCCACATAAATGCTCACACTAACTGCCCTCACGGATAGAAGCATCCAGCCTGGCCACAAGTTAAGCCATCATAGAAGAACTAGCTTAAGGCGGGAGACATGCACAATCTGTATCGTGGCAGCATCAGTCGGTTAGCGCATTAACAGATGTACCACAGCAGTATATAGGAGAGAGTGCTTTATGACTGTGTAGGGTCCAGTGTACCCACACTGAAGATTTTCAGATAAACTGGGTGTTCAAATGGGCATCCAGAGGAGCACATCGTTGCCAGGATGGCGTCTTGCTGACATATGACCAATGCTGCTGCGACACCATAAGTCAGCCACACTAATACAGCTAAGCTGATCGTTTTAGCACTTCAAACGTTATAGCAGCACTCAAAGGGCTTTACTTGGGTGACATGAGAAACAAATGAACCCAAAATGAATATCTTTACTGAAGGTGCTCACTGAATCTAAGTTTGTGCAGCAGCTGCAAGGCCCAACACCACACTCTCAATGCCACAAAGCAACTACAATTCCAAAAGTGGGTTCTGTCAGCTATTCCGAGTTATAGATTAAAAAAGATAACAAGGAATAGAAAATTTCCTGAAGGCATACAAGAAATTATAAAGTCGCCCATCAATTAGCTGCTACTGAAGACAGTGAAAGCAGTCTTTGAGGAGCCATAAGAAATGTTGTAAGCTACTTCGAACAACTCTTTCTGCACTTTTTCTAGCTTTCCTAGAGCACAGGTGCACTGGATATTTCTTTCTCATTGATCTGGCACAAGTGTTAACTATAGTCGATATACAAATATCCATGGCATAAATAAATAATGACGGCAAAATGAACAGAGGCAAATTAAATTACCACAAAGGCATTTATTGCTGTAATTCGCAGCTGGGCACATAACCTTGGCTTGACATTTCTCTTTCAAAACTATGTAAGCATTTCTTCTTCTTTCTTTTGTAATGTGCAGTGATTTAGAAACACACAGTAAGTCTTTCGTGTGTGCTTTATAATTAAGTGTGGTTCAGTGTTAAATGAAACCAAAGGAGGGAGACAGCACATTTTTGTCCCAAATCACTAAAAGCAATGGAAGCACAAGAGAAAGGACGACGTTACTAAATACATCACAAGAAAATCAAACTGGTTTTTATATTACGAGGTCAATTAAAGAACATCGTCAGGCGTGTTTATATATATATATATATATATATATATATATATATATATATATATATATCATAACAAAATGGCTGTAGATGAGAGAAAAAGATTATCTGCTTGGACATACGGTACCTTAGTAAAGCAACCCTCTGGTTTTCCTTTTCATTTTCTTCAAGGAGGCGTTCATGCTCCCGCTCTTCCTCTTGGGACACGGCCGAGTGCTCGTCGGCCAGCTCGAGGTCCTTCAGGTGCTGCTCTCTCCAGAAGTTCCTTTAGACAAAATAGCAAGCAAGCATTTCTTGATCAAGGCAATACAAACAGTAATTTTCGACACAGTAAGACTGGAATCAACAAGTACTAAAGCAGCATCATACAGCGATACTTAGTTATTACGGAACATTTCGAAACATCTGCTATTTCGTGCAACCGTAGAATAACTGGAGGACGAATAATGAATGAGTTTATGGTAGATGGTTTCCGTGGCTGCTCAAATCTGCCGATTTCTGGCATCGGTTGATCGAAATCACATAGCTACAGGTTTAGTGTGTAAAATACATACACCAGCGGCCTTTAGATCAAAATACGTTGCAGCAATGCAGCACCTTGACAACAAATTACCAGCTAGCAGACGGTGCGCAATATACTCCATCGCATGCTTCACGGCGCGCATTAGGGCACGCACCTGATAGCTTTCATTTCGGTTTTATAGGCAGCGTGCAAGCGTCGAAGCACTGCGAGTTCTTCTGAGTCCTTCGGGGGGCCCATGTTGATTTTGAAGAGCTTGGTAGGGGCCATCGGCATCCAGCGTGGCTTAGAGCCCTTGGGCTTATTGTTCCATCTCACTTGCTGTAGACCAAGTAACCGGGAAACATCAGGACGGTGAAGAGCAGCATCGTAAGCGGTACTTCTTAAAGGCAACAAAGCCGCCTTTGGAAGTACCGAGGCCAACATCGAGTCACTTTCTCGTCGCTCACAGCGTCAAAAACCCGAATGCTCGCAGCAGCCGACTGCGCGGCTGGTCACGGCAAGAGCCGCCATGCGCGTCGCAAGCGCTGGCAATGCGGCTGCCGGTAAACCGAAGAGTAGTCTTTTGCCCTGTCTGGTCTCTGCTGATCTGCGGGCGTCAGCGCCCTTAAAGCACCCTTTAAGTTTTGCAAACAGTCTGAGAAGAAAACTCGAGTAGCACTGTTTGAATTTGCATGCTGAGCTGTTTTGGAGGCGAACAATCCGCTTTCTGTTGGGCTGCGGTTTTACTCGAGCCAGCCTGCCACCCAGGAAAGAAATGAAAGGAAGGACGTGCTCGCTATTTTCAGAAACATTGTGGTGATAATTTGAAGAATTGTTGCCGGTTAAGGGAGTGTATTAGTAATTTTAACCGATTGTGGCATACCCAGCATGTTGTTGGGCTCGAAATCGAATGTACAACGTACACTGTACCATAATGTAGTCCTGGAAAGCAGTCTATAGGTAGCCACCTCAAATTCCCTGCAATTGGTCCCTGTTTCAAATGCAAGTACAACCCCATGGCTCCCATAGCTTTAACAATTACTATGCAATTTAACGTTGTGGCCAGAAACAGTGATTAAAGGTCGCTTGAAATTCATGAAGCCTTTTTTTATTCGCGGGGCAGGAGAAAGGAAATGTGTGAGTGCGCGCCGTGTATTAACTTCCTAGATAAATTAATATCAGTATATTTGAAGATGTTCCTTGTTCTTGGACATTGCTGCCTACGCAGTTATTTCATCTGTGAAAAGGACTGGTTTTATCTGCCCCCTTCTCCCCCATCCGACTGTATGCTTATATTTCTGCGATCTAAACAATAAACTTTAAAATAAAGATTGACTGCCCGAATGAAAAGCCACACCTATGGTGGCTTGGCTGTGGATCCAGTGCACAATGCCCCTAAATAAAATAAAGGTAGCACCTAAAACTCCTTAAACTTCGTAAAGTAGCGACACTCTCCTCCTCCGCCTTCACTCCTCCTCGTTTCTCGTCTCTTTCACGCTCCCTCTTCGATGTTACGCCGCCTACACCGCTCGAGCGAAAATGGAGCTGAAGTGGCTGAAGTACAACTGTAAACAAACGAAGCCGGCACTAGGGCCAAGCCCACGTACGTGACGTGATGCTATTAGGTCAATAGCGACGCGGCGTCGGTCTCGGCCAGAGCGCGCGAGAAGGAGGCGGCATCCTTCAAAGCGTGTCGCTATTTTACGAATGTTAAGGGGCATTAGCAGCGCCATCTCCACTCTCCTCCTCCTGCACCGGCGTTGACTCCCCCTATGCGGAGGCTAACGAGCAGACGCTCTCCGAATCAAACGCGGTCGCTACGGGTCGCTCGCGCTTTTGAGGCCATATTTTGATCGGAATTTTTTAACGTTATATCGTGACTGGCTGCCGAAACCAAAAAAGGACGCCTGAATGCCGTTGCGCTTGGTTGGCCCGGTTGACTCTACTTATTCGTGCTGCCTCTCTTGTTTCAGCGCCAACGAAGCGGCGAGAACACAGCGTTTGAGCAGCGTCTCAGCCACTTTCGCAGATAGCTTTTCAACATACAGGCCCGCGCGTCTCTCTTCAACGCTAAATAAGCGTCGAGAACACAAAGAGCAAAGCTTTATCAGCAGTCGGCACTGTCGGCATCGCAGATCACTCTCAAGGTACGATTGCCGCATCGTCACCGCTTCGTAACCTATGCATGGGATGCACTCAGAAAGGTGCTGTTTGCATACATTGAGGCCAAACAAAGACAGCGCCATCGAATGTATGTATCAAAAGACAAAAAGCATGTGCGTTTGACGACGACTTGAAATCGGCCACGAAAGTTGCAAATAAACGCATCACGAGCACGCGGCACTTAGGAGAGCGAAAAAAAAAATGCCCGACGATTACGCTTCTCGGTAACGCGATCTTTGAGCGCAGCTGCTGCCTTATTTCAACAACAGGCAACCGCATACAGAACACGCAGTGCCGAACGGAGGTGGTTCTGCGTTTCGGATTTGGCAGCACACACCGCTATCCTCCGCTATCGAGCCGGCGCTTCGGCGACGCGCCATAGCGCACCTTATAGGGGGTCACCGCCGCGGAGAGAGGTGGGGGGTTAGCAATTATTATTTAATGTTTCTCTGAGGTGGGTGAGGAAACGGGTGGAGAACAGGGGGCTATTGAGTAGAGGTCACACACTCATTCACTCACAGATAGGCCTCAATGTGTCTGCACAAGGTTGGGGTGGAAAGTAGAAGTAAGGGTACGAAATGCTATAACTGTCTTTCGAGTCCCCGCAACGGCACTGCGCCAGGTAAGCGGAGGTATAGGGCAACAGTGGAAGCGGGAGAAGAACAGCCAGGCGCAAGCACTGCCAGAGGCGGCAAATGCTAGTGTTCCTGTATATGCTCCCTGCGGGAGCATATACAGGAACACTAGCAAATTCCACTGAGGAATGCTTCCCGCAAACGGGGAAGCGAGAGACACGGCTGAGAGCCGTACAGCCACGCGACGCAGGGACGGAGGAGCGGAGAGTCGTGGATCACGCACGAGGCGGCAAGGAGCGCCCGCCGCCGGCACCGCGGCAGTGCCGCCACAGGGGGGGAAGGGACAGCGAGGGCAGAGTGGACGGTTGCGGCGAGAGTCACCGCAACGGCGCTGTGCGGGGGAAGGGGGCGAGAGGATAGGCGAGAGAGAAGGAGATTCTTGAATATGGGAAGGAAAGGTTGGGGTAAAGTGCAGCGCAGTAACTGTCTCTCAGCAGAGGACACCTCAACCGCGCTGCACAGGGGGTAGGGAATGAAAGTAGGGGGAGAGAAAGAGCACCAGAAACAGCAGCACGCCGCGGAAATGTGATGGAGCTAAAGGCGGTCGGCGAGGCCGACAGCCTCGGCGAATGTCAGGAGCGCACGTAGAAGTGTCCTGTGGCGTGAAGGGCAGCCCGAGGGGTGCAGGAGTGCCCGAGAGCACTTGATCCGGCTTTGGATGACAAAGGGAGAGTAAGGCTCGCGCCGCGCACGAGAGATGGCAGCAGGAGCGCGCGCAGCTAGAGCAGCGCGCGGATGATGGCCTTGGTTACAACGAGGGACGACGGCGATGCGAAACGCGGGAACGGACGCCAAAGAGCTGCACTCTGAAACTAATGTAGCCGCATACAACAAGTGGCAGCATATGAGAGTAGTGATGAGCGAATAATCGCTCGCTTACCTCACGGAGCCGGGACCATTGCGTTGGGTTGATGTCAGGTTGGCTGCTTCCTTGAAGACAGACCTTCCTCCGCGCCGTGTCCCGCTTCGCAGATGGAATCCAGAAGAGTCGCTTGCCGTCAATTTCACGTGTGGTGCTTCCGAAGGCACAGCAACACACCATCGCGAACACGGAACTACGCTACAAAAGCGCAAAGGAGGCGCGAAACGTGGGACCTGAGTACGCCGCTCGCTATGTTTGGCACAACTATGCCGGCGGAATCAAAAACATGCGAGAGAGAAGATCGCGTGATGGCGTTTGGCCTGGGAGGGCAAAACGTCAAGGGGACGCGCAAGGGAGGAGGACGGCGGCAGTCTTCAAAGGATGGCGCTACTTTTGTTTTTTATTGAAAGGTTTTATGCAGTACAGTGACAACGACGGTATACGTGCGTAATTCGTTGTAAAGCAGCAAATCCTGCCGTTGGAGGCGCCGAAATTGAGACGCCAAATTAGTTGTGCAAGCAAACTCAATGGAGTATTCGTCGCTGTAGAGGCGTTCAGAATACATATGAAAGACAGAAATTCGGCCCGGGCATACGGAATCCTTCGTGATACAGGCAATTTCGTTGTGGAGACTATATAACAGCGACAGTGATTTCGCTGTAAAAATTAATAATGATAACCAAACTGACGCAATATTTTATAGACTTCGACGAGCCATTTGACAAAGTTTGCCACAAAATGTCACCTCATAAATTAAATGAAGTGCCCAAAAAAGCCCAATTGATAACCTGGTTGTAAGCCTGCCTAAGAAACCTGCAGTAATATGTTGTTTACAAAGACCACTCTTCAGAACGACTTTCAGTATACTCTGGCGTTCCGCAAGGGTCCGTGCTATGGCCATTTCTGATATTCATTAAACACATAGTAACTGATATTTCAAATAAATTTAAATCGTATACTGATGATTGGTTTATTTACTCGGAGATCAAAGGTTCTTGGACCGACACAAGCGGAATCGGGACTTCCAGAAGAATTTTGAATGTTGTCAATCCTGCCAAATTGAAATCAAATTCGAAAACAGTTTTTATATCGATTACTCTGAAAAGAAAACCTTTAAAATTTAGCTGTTCTACGAATTATATGATTCTTACTGAGACAACTCACTTTAAATAATTAGGACATTGGATAAATAACATCCTTCATTGGTCAAAGCACATTTACCACGTTACAGCTGACCTAAACCGGAAACTCTTCTTTCTTCGAATAGCTTTATATATATCAATCCGTGCTTCAGTTGCTGGCCTGCTGCTGTCTTGCCTCTAGTAGACCATGCTACTATGATCTTGGACCCTTTTATTAAAATTGATAGTGACTAAATAGAAACAATAAATAAAAATGTTGTGTACCTCACGTATAACAGTTTTGGACGCTCTTGAATAACAGCTCTTTTGGCCAGTCTAACTTATTTACCATGAAACAGACGAATCTCTGTTGCCGGCTTAATTTTTGTTAACAGCTAATTATTGGGCCCTGCAACACTGGTACGTCAAAAGTAATATATTTGCCATCCGGATGGATATGCCACCAAAGACATAATTTAACAGTTACTCCCTTTCGCACATGCGTTAACAGCTTCTAGTATACTCCTTCTTTACCGAGAGTGGTTGACGCGTGGTGAAATCTAACTAATGATGAAGTTCTTCAACCAAGCTATGACTCTTTTGTTTAGAAACTAGAGTGGCAAAATCATGTACTTTTTTGTTTGTACTGTGATTTGCATCTATCTTTCATGTTTGCCTACTGCTACGACTTTGTCGTAATATACCTGATTTATGTAGCTTGTTTACATTGTCGTATTGATGCCAATAATTGTACGACTTTTCATTTGCGTCCTATTTAAGCTTGAGATGATCTGAAGTGAATGCAAATATATAGTGGTCGAGCAAATTTTCAGAGCCTTACCAGTATTTTGTGGTAATTCTCGCTTTCTTCCGGGGAACGCTGTTCCCTGCCCGACGGGAATGGAAGTGGAACCACCCGCACTCCCTCCTGATGTAGCGGCGCCCGCTTCGGCAACCTCAAGGAAGCGGAACAGCCTCTCGAGCGACAGCGAGGCTACCCTGATAGACTCGACCGAGAGCTACGACACCTCCGACGACGACTACGTGACTGTCCTGAGTCAGAAAGCAAAGCGGCGGATGCTTAGGGCCTCTGTGGACACATCTACTATGAGGACTCCGCAGAGTTCGCCGAAGTACACCATCCTTTTCTTACCTGTGCTACCCTCCGACAACATGAGGTTCCTCAACAGGCAAGTTGCATCGGTTGAACTCGAGAGACTGTTGCCAAATCGCATTGAGGACGTACGAGCCAACCCTCGGAAGAATATTGTCGCGGTAGACGTCGCCCAAGCGTCGGCGTTAGATTCTCTGCGAGCTGTCCCTGTTCTCGGTGGCATGAACGTCCGTACCATCATCCCGATGGGAAAAGAAACTACTACAGGCGTCATATATGACATTGATGCGGCCTTCTCAGGCGAGGATTTACCACTTTTGATAAAGCCTGCCAATCATGGGACCCGCATACTACAGGTGGCCCGTCTCGGAACTTCCAGATGCGTGAAAATTGTCTTTAAAGGTGACTGCCTTCCATCGCATGTGAAGGTAGGTCATTTTCGACATGCTGTCCGGCCCTTTGTTCCCAAGCCGCTTCAGTGCGGAAATTGTCAGAAATTCGGCCACGTGAGCGCCGTCTGTGGACAGTCTGCTATTTGTTCCCGCTGTGCAGCACAACACTCTGCAGGCAACTGCCAGACAAAAACTTATATGTGTCCGAACTGTCAAGGGCCCCACGATGCCTCATCAAAGGAATGTCCTAGAGTTAGGCGAGAACTCTCCATCTTGAAGAAAATGGTGAGGGACCGGTCGACACATCGTGAAGCAGCTGCTGACGTCAGGCGACGTCGTTCTCGTCGCAGACGCTCATCAAGGAATTCTGCTCACCGTACAAAGAATACGCGTGCCGCACAGCCTCTTGCTGATGAATCTGCTCCAACCTCAGTGCAGAATGTTTCCAAACCGTGTATAGATAACGGAGCATCTGAAAAGAATGCCGTGGATGAAGAATGGCCACCACTGCCAAGGATAAGCCCTGTGGAAAAACCCCAACGAGGAAAGACACCACAATGCTCACCTCTCACCCCTCACCCAGATGAGCTGACAGAGCATGACCGCCGAATTGTAACAATGCTCAAGTCTTTGATAAATACGATTCGCACGCTTGTGGGCAACTCGAATACGCCAACAGCTCGAAGCGCACTGCAAGTGTTGGATGCCCTGAGCCCAGTGCTTGTAAATCTTGCATAAGCACAATGGCTCTTCCACTGCCTTCACTCCGTGATCAAGTGCGTAGTGCGACGATTTTCCAGTGGAATGCCAGAGGACTTAAATCACGAATTTCCTGTTTCCGCCAATACGTTTTCACGAACCGATTTCCTGTAGTGGTAATATGTGAACCGAACGTGTCAAAAGCGCTACGACTCTCTGGATACGAAGCCTTTGTGGCGTCGACGTGCGGGCAATCCAGCAAAGTAATTGTTTACATCCGTACAGAACTGACTTACATTCCCCACTCGGTGCAGCCTCATGATGGAAACCAATACGTGTGTCTCCGCATTACAAAGAATAAAGTGGCCTTCACCCTTATCGGCGCCTACACATCCCCATATAGTCGATTCGACGGCGACCGATTGCGAGACATCCTGACGGCGACTACTGGACCCT
Source organism: Dermacentor variabilis (assembly GCF_050947875.1). Taxonomy (NCBI): domain Eukaryota; kingdom Metazoa; phylum Arthropoda; class Arachnida; order Ixodida; family Ixodidae; genus Dermacentor; species Dermacentor variabilis. The sequence continues at coordinate 131,315,091 of NC_134569.1, forward strand.
GGATTATCACGGGAGACTTTAATGCTCATCACTTGGCTTGGGGAAGCTCCAGAATAGATTCCAGGGGCCGGAAACTTGTGGAATTTGCTTCCGACCATGAACTTAGCATTATGAACGATGGCAGTCCGACGTACTTGCGTGGTTCGAATTATAGCAGTTGCTTAGACTTGACCTTGGTGTCACGGCAACTTGGTCAAAATGTTCGATGGTTCTCTGACATCGAGACTCATGGTAGTGACCATATTCCCACCTACTTAAGTATCATTGGATTTGGAAGCTTCTCCTCTTCTACTTTCCGACAAGCATGTATAAGGTGATCAACGTATCAGACAAAGGTGGAAGAGGCATGCAAAGAAGGATTTACCGGCACCATTGAGAACCTTATTACAAGTGTACTGGAATCGTCTAAGTACACATTTACATCCGCTAAAAAACGTACGGATTTTGACATGGAACTTGAGCGACTTCGAACTATTCGCAGAAGAGCCGAGAGGCGATACAGGCGCACGAAGTCAATTCATGACCTTAGAGTCGCTCGACGTATACAGAAGAAAATCCAACGTCGTATGGACAGTCTGGAGGAACAACGGTGGAAGACGTTCTGCGAATCACTTGACCCCCGCAAGCCACTGTCTATCATATGGAGGATGGTGCGCGGCCTTGGCTCGTCTCCACAGCAACGACACCCATTCTCAGCCCTAGCCCTCCATCAAGGCCGCTCACAAGTCGATATAGCCGAAGACTTCTGTGTGAAGATTGCGGGCAGTGTGGTCACCATCAATAGCGAAATTCTGGGTGAGGTTCCTGCGGCACGCTTCCCAGAATTGAATGTGTCCTTCTCACTTGAGGAATTGGACGCTGCTATGGCCTCATGCAGGCGCTCATCGTCGCCAGGACCAGACGGCATCACCTACGCTGCTTTATGCCACCTAGGTGAAGATGGCCGAAGCAGACTTCTGGAATGTTATAACCAGTCATGGAATGATGGCGTCGTTCCTGAGCGGTGGAAGTCCAGCCGCTTGATACCACTTCTGAAGCCTGGAAAGTCGCCACTTGACCTAGCGTCCTACCGGCCCATTGCGCTGTCCAGTTGTGTTGGGAAGGTCATGGAAAGAATGATTCTCACCCGCCTAGAATGGTATCTTGAGCGCCACAACGTATACCCCGATGCCATGGCTGGTTTTAGAAGAGGCCGTTCCTCTATTGACAACGTCATCGACTTAGTCACGTCTGTACAACAAGAAAAACACCACAAGCGTATATCGGTTGCACTATTCCTCGACGTGAAAAGCGCCTATGATAATGTAACGCACGAAGCCATCCTTGATGCCCTGGAAAATAATGGAATTGGTGGACGCATGTTTCGGTGGATTCGGAGCTATCTATTCCAAAGATCCTTCTTTGTGCACAGTGCAGATGGCCGAACTGCTGACCATTACACTTACCGTGGCGTCCCTCAGGGTGGGGTTCTTAGCCCCACTTTGTTCAACCTTGCAATCCTTGGCCTTGCCGACGTTTTACCACATACAGTACACCTTTCCATATATGCTGACGACATATGCATATGGGCCTCTGCAGTTACACGTCTCCAGGTGCGTGCACGGCTCCAAAAAGCAGTGACCCTAACATCATCGTACCTGCGTGCGCAAGGCCTCAGCATTTCGACCGAGAAGTGCGCCTTAGTCGCCTTTACCCACAAGCCCATGACCTGGTACCCCATTTCTATTGACCACCAACCAATTTCCTACGCAAAAACTCACCGATTCCTAGGCGTTATTATAGACAGAGACCTTTCATGGAGCCCCCACATCGCATACTTGAAGAAGAGGCTTACTTCTATCTCCCATATATTAAGGTTTCTTGCCGGTAAAACGTGGGGCACATCCGTGGCATCTATGCTTCAACTATACAGGACGCTCTTCCTAGGATACTTGCGATACAGCACACCCGTGCTGTCCAATGCTAACAAAACTAACATCCATGTCCTACAGAGCATTCAAGGCCAAGCCCTACGAACATGTCTGGGGCTACCTCGAAATGCTTCAACCGTGGCAACAATTGCCACCGCGAGAGACCACCCAATAAGGACCTATATAGATATCGACGCACTCCGGGTGCATGTTCGCCATATATCCAGAGTCCCTGACCACCATCTCGCTCGCTTGCCTGAGCAAAGACCCCAGGCAGCGTTCTCCAGATCAGTTGCGGTTAACCGGCACTCTTTGTCTTTGAGGCACTCACCCGCAACAAGAACGCCATCCCCTATGTGGTGCTTGAAGAAGCCTCCAGTGTACCTTGCTGTTCCAGGAATAGTGGAGAAAGCTAGCCTGACCACCGCGGCTCTCAAGCAGATCACATTGGAACTTCTGCATTGTTCATACGCTAACCGAATTCATGTTTACAGGGATGGTTCCGTCTCAGAAAATTCTACAGGCGCCGTTGTTCTACCATCTCAATCGGTCGTCATCAGGTTTAAGACTTCACATGTAACGACATCTACAGGTTCTGAACTGGCCGCTCTTCGCGCTGCTGTCGAATACATTGAAAAAGAACCGCCCAACAAATGGGCAATATTTTGTGACTCGACAGCAGCCCTCCAGAGCTTGCGAAGTTTACGACGGGGCAATTATGGACAGCTGGTGTCACAAATCAACGAAACCTGCCATTGTGCATCTGAAAGAGGACATGATATCATATTTCAGTGGCTGCCGGGACATTGTGGCATCGTTGGTAATCACCTCGCCGATGACGCTGCCCGACGTGCCCCGGCTGGCTCACCGACACTCCTTATACCTTTATCCAGAGTCGACGCTGCAAGAGAGCTTCGCAGTCTCGCTCGTACAATCACGTTAGGTTGCTGGCATACACCACAGAACTGTAAGTGTCGTTTACACAGCCTCGACCCATCCCTGAAACTTACATTACCAGCGAACCTTCCACGACGTGACGCAACACTGCTGTGTCGGCTGTGGGTAGGAGTAGCATTCACCAACTCCTACAGCTATCGTATTGGAATGGCGGATTCACCAATGTGCGCTAAGTGCAAGTGTGAAGAGACCATCAGTCACCTTCTGTGCCACTGTTCTCGCTTCGATAATCAACGTGCGACTCTCCAGTGTGCCTTGAACAGACTGGATGACAGGCCATTTACGGAAGCGAAGATCTTGGGAGCCTGGCCTCACAGCTCATTGGCCCAGAAAGCAGTTCGAGCGCTTTTTCGCTACCTGAGGGCAACAGACTTGAGTGCCCGACTATAGACATCCTACACCTAAGTTCTCTCTCTCCCTCTTTCACTCCCCATTCCCCTCCCCACGTGTAGGGTAGCAAACAGGACTCAGTCTGGTTAACCTCCCTGCCTTTCCGTCTTCCCTTCTCTCTCTCTCTCTTTGGCCGCCATTACATGGATACTTCGCGAATGCACATCACGAACGTTTTCGTTTTTGTGTGATGCAAATATATATATATATATATATATATATATATATATATATATATATATATATATATATTGTGGGGTCTCTCACACCCGTCCTCTTGGGACAAAGGAACGACAGTATACACAGTAGTGCAAACAATCACAAGGGCATTTATTGCACCTTTCATAGATCAATGCCTGCTAGCCGAGTTGCTACCCCCAAAACATGCCGATGGGCGCGCGACAAATCTAGAAGTCTGACTCACCGCGACCGGAAGCGAGCGAATATGTTCGCCCCATGCTGGATCCCAACGCCTGGTCCTTCGCGTGTATGGTCACGCGAATCGTGGCGCGTTCGAAGGCGGCCACGCGAGGCGGTCTCGCAGAAGCATCGGTCGGCGGCGCGCGGGATGTCCACGCCGTTCGCCGACGCGCCGGGGAAGGGGGTCGCTCCACGCGCGGCACGGCACGTCCGTGCTGCTTGCTGTCTCGAACCCCAGAGAGAGACAGAGCGCCTTGTCTCCCGGCGCCCGAGTAACTCCGCAGCGGCGCGACGCTCGCGCCATCTCTCGCACCGCGCTTCTACCACTCCAACCGCCGCGGGCGCCAGGCCACGCGGCGGGCGAAGCCGCCCTGCAGGAGACGAGCCATGCGGGAAAACTAGATCTCATGGGAGGCGTGAGAGTCACGCATCCCCACATCCCCCCAACCTTAAATCACTACATATTCCGGCGAGACATGTGACACGGTCTAACATCAAACTGTGCTTCGCAAACAAGGTAGAACATTAAACAGTGATCGCGCCGAAGAAATGTCCACGCTGTCCATAGCATGCGAGCCGACATTTTCCTTGGGTGCACCGCTGGCGTCCACCGGTCACAGCGGCAGCTTTGCAGACTCGACGGCACGATGCCAGGCCAGGACTCCGGAGACGACGACGCAGTAGTCGGTACGAGCAAGCGTCGCTCGCGCCGACGCGCCCTGCTGGGAAGAGCCGCCGTAGCTGTCGGTGACCGCCGGCTCTTTTTTCCACCGCCGAGGGTTGTGAGCTGGATACAGGAGGCCGCCGAAGTCGCCGCGCCGAACTGGCCACAGCATCGCCATCGCCCGGGGTGGCTCGATCGTAGTCCGGGGCAGCAGCGCAGACGATGTGCAGGTGACGGCAAACCAGGGGTGACTCCAATCACGCTGCGTAAACTCAGCACACTCGGCAACACCAAAGTAGTGCAAGGGAGAAGAATTCTGCATGCGCATCGCCCACGTGGTACGATGTTCAACTCGGCCAGCAAAAGATCGGGCAGCTACTCAGATGCTAAGTTCACGTGAACGAAGCTCGCTTTCTTGAGTCGAACGAGTAATTTCAATTCGTGCGAGGCTAACTAGAATGAGGGAAGCAACTTGCAACACCTCAACGCCACGGTCCACCAGGTTGTGTCCCTTCACGTGCGACAGGCAGCTTCGTAAAGCCTTAGGCCTAAAGCGTCGCTACCCTGACAACAACCGGCATCCAAAAACAACACCCAAAATGAGCGCAAAACAGGCAGCCGCGAGGAGACGTCAGCTCTGTGAGGTGGTCCTACTCCGCTCGGTGCACCCAGCATCCGAGTTGACGGCGCCCACCGTCCCAGACGGTGTCGGAGCGCCCGGTGCCAGGCCGCAATACCAGTCAGCCCGTAGTGGTACCCGTGGCCCGCGGCCACCCGGCTCCCAGAGCCGCGACTTCATCCGAGTCAAAGAGATAGAAGAAGCTATTTACATAAGAAATTCGGACCACCCACGAGGCTTCCGTACTCACTCGCTTCAGGCTTGCCACTGCTCCGCGGGCGCTCAGCCTCGCTCTCCCAGGATGCAGACCACGTGGCTCTCGTACTGACGAATGTCATTAAAAAAACACTTGCGAAAAGGCTTAGCATGTTGACATGTTCAAACACACTACAGCCACCATCACTTCGCTCAAGAAAGCACGCCGCCGACGCTAGCGATCAAAATATCCACAAAACATGCCGATGGGCGCGCGACAAATCTAGAAGTCTGACTCACCGCGACCGGAAGCGAGCGAATATGTTCGCCCCATGCTGGATCCCAACGCCTGGTCCTTCGCGTGTATGGTCACGCGAGTCGTAGCGCGTTCGAAGGCGGCCACGCGAGGCGGTCTCGCAGAAGCCTCGGTCGGCGGCGCGCGGGATGTCCACGCCGTTCGCCGACGCGCCGGGGAAGCGGGTGGCTCCACGCGTGGCACGGCACGTCCGTGCTGCTTGCTGTCTCGAACCCCAGAGAGAGACAGAGCGCCTTGTCTCCCGGCGCCCGAGTAACTCCGCAGCGGCGCGACGCTCGCGCCATCTCCCGCACCGCGCTTGTACCACTCCAACCGCCGCGGGCGCCAGGCCACGCGGCGGGCGAAGCCGCCCTGCAGGAGACGAGCCATGCGGGAAAACTAGATCTCAGGGGAGGCGTGAGAGTCACGCATTCCCACAATATATATATATATATATATATATATATATATATATATATATATATATATATATATATATATATATATTTGTGGCTGTGGTGTTAGGCTGCTAAGCACGAGGTCGCGGGATTGAATCCCGGCCACGGCGGCCGCATTTCAATGGGGGCGAAATGCGAAAGCACCCGTGCACTTAGATTTAGGTGTACGTTAACGAAGCACAGGTGGTCCAAATTACTGGAGTCCCCTACTTCAGAGTGCCTCATAATCAGATGGTGGTTTTAGCGCGTAAAACTCCTCAATCTAAATTTAAATTTTAGTTTATTTATGCGAATTGTTACGCACCTTTTAAGTGCCCCTACAAAACAAGGTGATATTTTTTAATGAACTGTATTCGTCTTGACTAACGAAACAACTTGTAGTACCTTTAATAAAATTTTGGTATTTCTTGGCTTCGGCGGTGGTGTTTTCTAAATTTTGAGGTAGCAGGTCTGGTATTTGTTACATTTCTGCAAATCATGTAATAAATTTTGTTTCATAACCCACCCTGCCAAAAACACCACTGGCAATTGCACTATCAATAAATAAATAAAATCCCTCGACACCCTGTTGCTAAATTCACTGCTTATCAGTCACCGGCTGCATGGGCACTATATAGACAGACGTGAAACGTCTAAGCATCTGATTTACTTCAATGTAGCTTACGTTGTAGTGTTCCAAAACAACTGCGTTATTTGAAGTTCACTTGACAGTTTTAGCGGGAATTTTATTAATTTTTTGTCTCTCTGTAGCCACAATATGCAAACAGGACAGAGCTGCACTCAAACACATGCTATGGAAATGTAACGCCCAACGCAAAAACGAGTTAAACTCCGAGACCCTATCGCAAAGGTGGGCCGCCGCTCTGCGCAGCTCCGACCTCAGCGACCAACTCTGGGCCGTCCAGCAATGCCCGCGAGGCGGCGCTGAGACAATATCTCTACTAGGGTTACTGTATATATTACCAAAGCTGTAGCTACCTTTGGTAGCATATACAGTAACTCTAATCTCGACTAGCGTTACTGTATATGCTACCAAAGGTAGGGTAGGGTACGTATACAGGAACTCTAATCCCGACGTCCCGTTGTGTGAGACCTCAGCCCGGTTCACCATAAACCTGCCGGAAAATTCAATAAAGTTATTACCAGCCACCAATTTCAGCGACATGCTTCAAGAAATTTTTGCAACACTGGCTTGTAATGGCTAATTATGTGTGACTGATGATCAGGTCTGTCAGTGACAAAGATAACTCTCACTATGGCATTTTTCATCCTGTGTTAATGCAAAGGTAATTCGCAAGTATCATATATATATATATATACAAGTGAATGTTTCTCCTGATGATCTAGTTTCCAATGCATACAAAAGCAACGGACGAATTTGCGAGACGTTTCGGCCACACTCCAGCCTTCGTCACAGAACTCTCATTCTCTCTCTCTCTCTCTTTATATATATATATATATATATATATATATATATATATATATATATATATATATATATATATATATATATATATATATATATATATATATATGTGTGTGTGTGTGTATGTAGTGATTGTACTGAAGGCACTGGGCAGTGGGCATGGTGCTAGTGTGCTGGAGCAAAAGAAGACGACGACGAGAAGTGCTGGCTTCCCCGTTACGATATAGCGCCGACCTGTTCAAGCCTAGCGCTACAACCTATAACTAGTGACCCTTCTGCTAGGCGAACACCCCCGTTGCATTTGGTGGAGCTGCTGGGTTTCTCTTCGACATCCTGGAACTCCGCAGCCGAACGCTACCACCAGCTGTTGCAATGGATGAACCGGGACCGTCCCAGGCTGCTGCTCCCGTGCCCCCCGCCATCGTCTGTTCTGGCGTCATCCGGCCGCGCGATCCGGCTATATTTAGCGGCACAGACGACCACGACGTGGAAGACTGGCTCGCCGAATATGACCGTGTAAGCGCCTATAATAAGTGGGACGACCGCGCCAAGCTCACAAATGTCACCTTTTACTTGACTGACGTGGCAAACCTATGGTTCCGCAATCATGAAGCCGATTTTACCACCTGGTTGGCTTTCACGGCAACTTTGGCAGAGGTCTTCGGCCGTCCCGCCGTTCGCCGGCTTCGCGCTGAGCAGCGCTTGCGTGGTCGAGCTCAACGCCAGGAGGAGAGCTTCACCAGTTATATTGAAGACGTGCTTTCGCTATGCAAGCGCGTGAACTCATCTATGGACGAAGCTGACAAGATCAAGCACGTCATGAAAGGCATCGATGACCGTGCCTTCCAGATGCTCGTCGCGAAGAGACCGCGGACGATTGCCGAAGTGATACAGCTATGTCAGCAGTACGACGAGCTGCGCAAGCAGCATACATCGACACGCGCTGCTCAGCAGGACACCACGGATCTATCTCCGTTGGATTTCGGCCGCGACGCTGCCGACATCTCTGCTTTAATGCCGGAGATAAAGCAGTTCATCCGTCAGGAAGTCGCACGCCAACTCTCTCTGGCGAACAGCACACCCGAGCCGTCGACAACCTTGGCTCCTTCGCTTCGCCACGTCATTCAGACCCAAGTTGCCGCGGCGCTGCCATCTGCCCCTCCTCCGCAGCCTGCAGCTGGACCACTAACGTACGCAGACGTTGTCGCCCGGCCTTACGCTCCTCCGGCTCCTGATGCCTACCGGGCCACTGGCACCTTCCATGAGCCGCCGCCACCTTCACGCCCAATGGTCGTCCCTTACTCGGCAGCTGGAGCCCCTGCCGTCAAACCGTGGCGTACATCTGACAACCGGCCAATATGCTATTTCTGCCATTTTCCAGGCCACGTAGCACGATTCTGCCGCCGTCGCAGCCCCTGTTTACCTGACAGTGGGGGCGCCTCAAGTTACACGCCTGCTCGACTTCCGCGTCAGGACCCATCTAGCCTTCCTCCGGACTCATCTTACAGTCGCCTCCCTTTCGATACACGCCGGTCACCTTCCCCACGTCGCCGATCCATTTCCCCGATGGTTCGCTGACCCAGCCCAGCCCGAGAGGAAAACTAACAGTCACAGTTCTAGAGGCAAGAACTGCGTTTACGTCGAACATTTCAAGGCCTCATTCTAACCCGGCGAACGAAATTGAACTGTCCGTAGACGGCGTCACCGTACACGCACTTATCGACACCGGAGCCGCCGTTTCTATTATTAGTGAGAAGCTTTGCCGCAATTTGAACAGAGTGACCATTCCCCTTACCTCTCTTTCTCTGCGTACGGCAAACTCGCATCGCATTCAGCCTTCAGCGTCGTGCACAGCCCGGGTTGTCATTCAAAATTTTATGTATGTTATAGAATTTGTCGTCCTATCTCGTTCCTCACACGACGTTATTCTTGGATGAAATTTCCTATCTGTCAATCAAGCTCTTATCGACTGCGCTCGTGCCGAACTTACGTTATCAGTGCCGTGCTTCGACCCTGACGACCATTCTTCTCCTAAAGTTGTTGCCGCCTCTGACATCGATATCGCACCTTTCTCCTCCGCTCTGGTTCCTGTGTCATGTAACTCTGCTGCGAACTCATCTGTTCTGTTTACACCGTCGGCCACTTGTGCGCGCCGCCGGAACTTTCTGCTTCCGTTTGCTGTCGTCACTTTTTGCGACGGTTCTGCTGCCCTTTACGTGTGCAATCCGTCCGCCTGCCCGTCATCCCTACTCTGCGGCGAGTGCCTGGGTACCGCTGAAGCTTTCGATAGCGTTCTCCCGGCCACCATGTTTGGTGATACGGCATCACTTCCGATTTGTTCCGTCACTCCTCCTGCCGCGATTGATGCCCCTGTAGACGTCTTCGCTCGTGCCGTCGACGCAGAACTCACACCTGCGCAGCACACAGAAATTGTCAAGCTCCTCCAACGCTTTCGTTCCTCATTTGACATTGACCAACCATCCTTGGGCCGAGCGTCCGCAGTCGTTCACCGTATCGACACCGGTCAACAAACACCATTGCGCCAGCGTCCGTATCGTGTGTCGGCTGCTGAACGCCGTATCATCGACCAGCACGTTGACGACATGCTGCAGCGTGGCATCATCCAGCTCTCTAACAGTCCCTGGGCATCTCCGGTTGTTCTCGCTAAAAAAAAAAAAAGATGGCTCCATTCGGTTCTGCTTCGACTATCGCCGCCTTAACCGAATAACGCGCAAAGATGTTTATCCGCTGCCGCGCATCGACGATGCCTTGGACTGTCTGCAGGGAGCGGAATTCTTTTCATCGCTGGATTTGCGCTCCGGGTACTGGCAAGTGCCAATGGCAGAGGCCGATCGTCAAAAGACAGCCTTCGTAACGCCTGATGGGCTATATGAATTTACTGTCATGCCGTTCGGCCTCTGCAACGCGCCTGCCACTTTCGAGCGAATGATGGACACCATTCTTCGAGGGCTGAAGGGGAAAACGTGCCTCTGTTATTTAGATGACATTCTGGTTTTTTCCACCGACATTGCGTCGCACCTCAGCCGCCTCGAGCAAGTACTTGCGTGCCTCTCCACTGCAGGACTGCAACTAAATTTGAAGAAATGCCACTTGGGCGCTTGTACGCTTACTATTCTCGGACATGTAGCTTCAAAAGACGGTATCCTTCCGGACTCCACAAAACTTAGCGCCGTATCCGAGTTCCCTAAACCCACCACCATGAAAGAGCTTCGCAGCTTCATCGGCCTGTGCTCATATTTCCGACGCTTCGTCCGTAACTTTGCCTCTATCATTGCCCCCTTGATGCAGCTTCTCACCGGCAGTTCTGACCTATCAGCCTGGTACGTCGAAGAGTACGTCGTCGTGTATGCCAGCCGCACCCTTACCAAAGCCGAGGTGAACTACTCGGTTACTGAGAAGGAATGTCTGGCCATCATTTGGGCTATCGACAAATTTCGTCCTTATGTGTACGGGCGTCCATTTGACATCGTGACCGACCATCATGCCCTATGCTGGTTATCTTCACTAAAAGATCCAACTGGTCGGCTTTCCCGTTGGGCATTGCGCCTACAAGAGTACGACATCCACATTGTTTATCGCTCAGGCCGAAAGCATTCAGACGCAGACGCTCTATCCCGGTCACCCCTGCCCTCTGGTCCTGTCCACTCGTCTATTTCTACCTGCGGTGCCTTCGCCCTCAACATTTCCGAGATGCCATCATCATCATCATCATCATCATCATCATCATCATCATCATCATCATCATCATCATCATCATCATCATCATCATCATCATCATCATCATCATCAGCATCATCATCATCATCATCATCATCATAATCATCATCATCATCATCAACAACAACAACAACAACATCATCATCATCATCATCATCATCGACAGCCTGGTTACGCCCACTGCAGGGCAAAGGCCTCTCCCATACTTCTCCAACAACCCCGGTCATGTACTAATTGTGGCCATGCCATGCCTGCAAACTCCTTAATCTCATCCGCCCACCTAACTTTCTGCCGCCCCCTGCTACGCTTCCCTTCCCTTGGGATCCAGTCCGTAACCCTTAATGACCATCGGTTATCTTCCCTCCTCATTACATGTCCTGCCCATGCCCATTTCTTTTTCTTGATTTCAACTAAGATGTCATTAACTCGCGTTTGTTCCCTCACCCAATCTGCTCTTTTCTTATCCCTTAATGTTACACCTATCATTCTTCTTTCCATAGCTCGTTGCGTCGTCCTCAATTTGAGTAGAAACCTTTTCGTAAGCCTACAGGTTTCTGCCCCGTAGGTGAGTACTGGTAAGACACAGCTATTATATACTTTTCTCTTGAGGGATAATGGCAACCTGCTGTTCATGATCTGAGAATGCCTGCCAAACGCACCCCAGCCCATTGTTATTCTTCTGATTATTTCCGTCTCATGATCCGGATCCGCCGTCACTACCTGCCCTAAGTAGATGTATTCCCTTACGGCTTCCAGTGCCGCGCTGCCTATTGTAAATTGCTGTTCTCTTCCGAGACTGTTAAGCATTACTTTAGTTTTCTGCAGATTAATTTTTAGACCCACTCTTCTGCTTTGCCTCTCCAGGTCAGTGAGCATGCATTGCAATTGGTCCCCTGAGTTACTAAGCAAGGCAATATCATCAGCGAATCGCAAGTTACTAAGGTATTCTCCATTAACTTTTATCCCCAATTCTTCCCAATCCAGGTCTCTGAATACCTCCTGTAAACATGCTGTGAATATCATTAGAGATATCGTATCTCTCTGCCTGACGCCTTTCTTTATTGGGATTTTGTTGCTTGCTTTATGGAGGACTACGGTGGCTGTGGAGCCGCTATAGATATCTTTCAGTATTTTTACATACGGCTCGTCTACACCCTGATTCCGTAATGCCTCTATGACTGCTGAGGTTTCGACAGAATCAAACGCTTTCTCGTAATCAATGAAAGCTATATATAAGGGTTGGTTATATTCCGCACATTTTTCTATCACCTGATTGATAGTGTGAATATGATCTATTGTTGAGTAGCCTTTACGGAATCCTGCCTGGTCCTTTGCTTGACAGAAGTCTAAGGTGTTCCTGATTCTATTTGCGATTACCTTAGTAAATAGTTTGTAGGCAACGCACAGTAAGCTGATCGGTCTATAATTTTTCAAGTCTTTGGCGTCCCCTTTCTTATGGATTAGGATTATGTTAGCGTTCTTCCAAGATTCCGGTACGCTCGAGGTCATGAGGCATTGCGTATACAGGGTGGCCAGTTTCTCTAGAACAATCTGTCCACCATCCTTCAACAAATCTGTTGTTACCTGATCCTCCCCAGCTGCCTTCCCCCTTTGCATATCTCCCAAGGCTTTCTTTACTTCTTCCGGCGTTACCTTTGGGATTTCGAATTCCTCTGGACTAATTTCTCTTCCATTATCGTCGAGGGTGCCACTGGTACTGTATAAATCTCTATAGAAATCCTCAGCCACTTGAACTATCTCATCCATATTAGTAATGATATTGCCGGCTTTGTCTCTTAACGCATACATCTGATTCTTGCCCATTCCTAGTTTCTTCTTCACTGTTTTTAGGCTTCCTCAGTTCCTGAGAGCATGTTCAATTCTATCCATATTATACTTCCTTATGTCAGCTGTCTTACGCTTGTTGATTAACTTCGAAAGTTCTGCCAATTCTATTCTAGCTGTAGGGTTAGATGCTTTCATACATTGGCGTTTCTTGATCAGATCTTTCGTCTCCTGCGATAGTTTACTGGCCTCCTGCCTAACGGAGTTTCCACCGACATGCCGTCAGAGCAGCGCAAAGACCCATGGATCTCTTCGCTTATTGACTTCCTGTCCAGCCGGTCGGCAGCACCGACCTCTCGGACGCTTAGTCGCCAAGCCACGCACTTCACCATTCGGGATAACCTGCTGTACCGCCGCAACTACAATTCCAGCGGCCGTAAGTGGTTGCTTGTTATACCCCGACACCTCCGCTCCGATATCTGCGCCACGTTCCACGACGACCCACAATGCGGCCACGCTGGTGTATTAAAGACATACTCTCACCTCCAGCTTCGGTACTACTGGCGCGGTATGTACCGTTTCGTTCACCAATATGTCCGGTCATGCCACATATGCCAACGACGCAAGACGCCAACTCAACATGCCACCGGCCCCTTGCAACCTTTACCATGCCCCGCACGCGCGTTCGACCGCTTTGGCATTGACCTATACGGTCCGCTTCCCAACACTCCAAGCGGCAACCGCTGGATTATTGTTGTTATCGACCACCTCACGCGGTACGCTGAAACTTCAGCCCTAGCATCTGCCACAGCAAAAGACGTCGCCAATTTTATCCTTCAAAACCTGATTTTACGCCATGGAGCGCCTCTAGAATTACTGAGCGACCGCGGTCACGTTTTCCTCTCAGACGTCATTGCAGCATTGCTAAAGGAGTGTCGCATCATTCACCGCACTACCACGGTATATCATCCTCAAACTAATGGGATGACAGAACGTTTCAACCGCACCCTTGGTGACATGATGGCCATGTATGCTTCATCTGACTACTCGAATTGGGATCGCATTCTACCTTTCGTCACCTACGCTTACAATACCGCCACGCAAATCACCACTGGGTTCTCCCCTTTCTTTCTCCTTTACGGAGACGAACCTTCATGCATGCACTATGGACACGATTCTACCTTACCGGCCAGATGCTTCGGAGTGGACGGATATATATATATATATATATATATATATATTCGATACGAAAAAAATCACCAACGATTACGACGATACTCCCTGATTCGAAATTTGAGCGCATCTCTATACGTGTTTTCATTTCGCGTTATATTGGCTAATGCGGAAAATCTGTCGCGTGTAGCGAAGTGTGGCGCGACTGCCTCACCAATCGGGAAATGGCAAGAGGCAGAGCGTGACTGACGTGTGGGCGCGATTCACAGCAGCAGCCGCAAACAGACCACTGGTCATGCAGTGCTTTTTTTTTTTTTTAATAGTCGGCCCTTCCACTCCGTCAAGATGGATGATAAGCGAAACTTGTCCCTTTGTATATATCTAACCATCCCCTTTGCCATCAACTTTATGTTTACAGAAATGTGTCATTGTCACTAACGAGATGTGCATTGTGTGGATACTGGTGACATCAGTGAACACATAAGTTGCCAATGAAACACGCGTTTATTGAACAGCGGAAACTTCACCGGTGATTTTTTTTTTTTTTTGTAACTGAGCAGAGTAGCCTTGCCATCGCTGTGGTATACTGCAAGGGGTTCGCTCATCTCGATGTCCCACGTACATGTTCGCCAATGCCAAATCTATACAAGTACGTCTTGTAGTAGTGGGTACATCACTTGAGTGCAACAACGAAGTGAGAAGCGTTCAAACATGAATGTAATCAGTCACTGTCGTTCTTGTTTGGAAAGTCCACATTAAAGTCTTGTAGCCTCAGCATGACGGGCGTATGAGCCATTGCATTGTCTGCTTGCTTACGGGGGGTATGAGCCATTGGATTTTTGCGAACAGACACGGACGTTCAGGCTATACATAGACAAGCTTCGCTTGTAACATATGGTATCGGTGGCGTCATCGGGGAACAGACGACGTGAGCTGCTCTGGCGCCACCTTGTAGCCATCGTCGCCGCAGAACCCGTCTTGCTCGACACAACGCTTTTCTTCTCACGCTTTCGCCATACCCTGCTCCTCCGCTTTCCTCTTCGTGATCTCTTCGTTATCGACGTCTTTCGCCCTCTGCTGCGCTACGCGTTCGCTCGTTCATCCTTCGCTGTGCTCGTTCGCTCGTTTACGAGGGACGCCGACGCTCGCCGCAGGAACGGGCGCCCTTAAGAGCTGCGCTCTAAAATAACTGGTACGCTACTGCTCAGTGGGCCACAGCTGTTCAAGGAGCGTCCGTGAGGAATTCGACTCTGGATATTACGATTTCCATTGGATATCCCCACAAATCTATATGACATAACATGGATGTATCCGGGCCATCTCGCGCAAAAAGAAAGAAAAAAAGAAAAGAAACGGACGTTAAAATTTGTACTTTCTTTCCCTGAAACATTCAAGGAATGTTCACCGGACGTAAAATCCGTACCGTTTCCTGAATTCCAGAGGACGCCCAGTAGATGCAGCACTCGGATATTTGGCGTTCATGCTATATTCATGGGGCGTTATTTGGTTGTTATGGCCTGTGATGGTTTTAGGTGGTGGCTTTTGAATGTGTTGTTTACTGTGCATGTTGCTGTGCAGCGGACATTAACCCGCATCGGAATGTTCGCAGCCAACATTCGCAGCGAACGTGGCGTACACTGAATGCTACGAATTACGCCGGGGAACTAGAGGTAGCGACCTCCGGGGGTGAGGTTGCAAACCGTCTAACTTTGCAAGAGCCCCCATCAGCGACGACCGACGACTCTAAAACTCCGACGACGACTGCAACCACACCCCCTGCAACCGACGCCGTCAGCGCCGATCTTACCGTTTGCATTGACGGCCACCAAGTGGCCGCTCTCGTCGATACTGGTTCCCATTTTTCGATAGTAAGGCAAAAGCTGGCCGACAGGCTGAGAAAAGTGAAGACGCCGTGGACTGGGCCCAACATCAGAACTGCCGGCGGCCAGTTGATGGCGCCTATTGGAAAATGCACATCCAGAATAGTAATCGCCGGTGCAACCTTCGTCGCCACCCTCGTCATTCTCTTTGAGTGCTGCAAGGAACTTATATTGGGGATGGATTTCTTGAGAGAGTACGGTGCAGTGATTAATGTCCGTGACCTCGTCGTCACATCTGCTACGAGCTCAGACGACGTCGACCTCGTGGAACACCAGCGACCCCGCCTACGTATCGCCGACGACGACGTCACGCTTCCGCCGCGAAGCTGTTCCCTCGTACCTGTTATCTGCGACAACTTGAACACCGGGACTGGCGTCGCCGAACACATCGACGCACTGGTACTGAGTCAAGGCGTTTCCATCGCCAGGGCCGTAACTAACGTACACGACGGACGTGCTGAACTCCTACTGATGAATTACCAGGGAACGTCGACACATTGTTAAAGGTACGGCTGTTGCTTACTTCGACGAATTTACTTCAGTACAAAACTGCCTCTCAGTGGAGCACGCAACGTACACCGCGGCTATGCGTGCCCCTGTGGCTGACATCAGTCCCACCTTGTCGCCCGTCGAACGCAACAACCTTCTTGAGCTCATCGACGAGTTTAAGAGCTGCTTCTCATCAACGTCACGAGTCAGCCAGACGCTGCTCACTAAGCACCGTATTGTCACCGAAGCCGACGCCAGACCAATTCGGCAGATTCCTTATCGTGTAGCACCGAAAGAGCGCGAGGCAATACAAACCCAAGTGAAGGCGATGCTTGAGGACGGGGTTATTCGCCCATCTAAGAGTCCTTGGGCATCGCCTGTCGTATTGGTGAAAAAGAAGGACGGTAGCCTGCGCTTCTGCGTCGACTATCGAAAACTCAACCACATCACAAAGAAAGACGTTTATCCGCTACCGCGTATCGACGATTCACTGGACAGGCTACGAAACGCACGTTACGTTTCGTCGATGGACTTGAAAAGTGGCTACTGGCAAAAAACGTTGATGAAAGAGACCGTGAGAAGACCGCTTTTGTGACGCCCGACGGACTTTATGAATTTCAGGTGCTCCCCTTCGGTTTGTGTTCTGCGCCAGCAACGTTTCAACGACTAATGGACACGGTACTCTCAGGCCTCAAATGGCAAACCTGTCTGGTGTACCTCGACGACGTGATTGTTTTCTCCGTCACATTCGAGGAACACTTACGGAGACTAAAGGCGGTCTTTGAAGCAATACACTCAGCTGGTCTAACTTTAAAACCTGAAAAGTGCCATTTTGGCTTTGAAGAACTTCAATTTCTCGGTCACGTTGTTAGTCGTGAAGGTGTCCGACCTGACCCTGATAAAATCTCTGCCGTTGCTAATTTCCCAACGCCATCAGATAAAAAGGCCGTGCGACGTTTTCTGGGCCTTTGCGCCTACTACCAACGCTTTATTGCGGAATTTTCACGCATCGCATGGCCATTAACACATCTCACCAGAGAAGATGTCCCCTTCGTGTGGGGCGAAGACCAGCAACGGGCATTTCACGACCTACGGCAACGGCTGCAGACGCCTCCCGTGCTCGCACACTTTGATGACGACGCTCCTACAATCCTTCATACCGACACTAGTAATGTCGGTCTTGGCGCAGTGCTTGTACAGCGGCAGGACGGCACCGAAAGAGTGATTGCTTACGCCAGCAGGACGCTATCAAGGACGGAGGCTAACTATTTCACTACAGAAAAAGAATGCCTCGCACTAGTGTGGGACGTCTTGAAATTTCGGCCATATTTGTATGGTCGGTGTTTCACCGTTGTCAGTGATCATCACGCACTTTGCTGGCTGGCTAATTTAAATGATCCAGCTGGTCGATGATGACGCAGCTTTTCTAGGTGTGGTAGATAGTGTCGCCGTTTCACGCCACCAACGCGAGGACGCAGAACTGGTTCCTCTTTTCGATTACTTGGAGGGAAAAACAAGCAGCGTGCCGAGGTTATTCGCGAGAGGGCTGCCTTCGTTTTGCTTGCGCCACGACGTTCTCTATAAAAAGAACTTTTCACCTAGTGGCAGCAGCTACTTACTCGTCATTGCCGCATCTCTTCGCGACGAAGCCCTACATGCCTGTCACAACGAGCCGACCACTGGTCACTTGGGTTACACCAGCACATTGGCAAGAATTAGGCTAAAGTACTGTTGGCCAAGACTTGCGTCGATCGTGAAACGTTACATACAGACATGCCTGGATTGCCAGCGCCGCAAAGCCCTACCCGGCAAGCCAGCTGGACTACTGCATCCTG
Organism: Dermacentor variabilis; assembly: GCF_050947875.1. Taxonomy (NCBI): domain Eukaryota; kingdom Metazoa; phylum Arthropoda; class Arachnida; order Ixodida; family Ixodidae; genus Dermacentor; species Dermacentor variabilis. Next base: position 131,333,325 of record NC_134569.1, read on the forward strand.
TCCAGATACCGCAAGCGCCGTTCGAACAAATTCGCATGAACCTTTTAGGTCCGTTTCCACTGTCTACTGCCGGAAATAGATGAATAATCGTCGTCACAGATTACCTTACTCAATACGCCGAAACAGGTGCTATCCAACGTGGAACAGCAGCCGAAGCAGCGCGATTTTTCATCGAAGCCGTCGTCCTAAGGCATGGCGCTCCCGCAGTGGTCATAACAGACAGAGGATCTGCGTTCACGGCTGCACTTCTGGACACCGTTTTGCGACTAAGTGGTACCACTCACCGAAAGGCCACGGCTTATCATCCCCAAACCAATGGGCTGACAGAACGTTTGAATAAGACTCTGGCAGACATGATGAGTATGTACATCGAAGTCGACCACAAGAACTGGGACGAGATTTTACCATACGTTACATTTGCGTATAATACGGCGCGCCAAGAGACAACACGCTTGACGCCTTTCAACCTCGTTTACGGTCGGGAAGTGACAACAATGTTGGACGCAATGCTGCCACACGAGTGCGGTGACGGCGAGACTGGTGCCGAGGAGTTTGCACAACGCGCAGAGGAAGCCAGGCAGCTTGCGCGTTTCCGTATTCAAGAACGACAGGAATAAGATGCCCGACACTACAATATTCGGCACAGACTTGTCACCTACAACGTCGGTGACCATGCAGGTGTGGGTCTGGACTCCGATTTATCGGCGGGGGCTGTCTGAGAAGCTCCTGCGAAGATACTTCAGCCAGTATACAGTTCTGCGCCGCATCAGCGATGTGAATTATGAAGTTGTCCCCCACAGCCATAACTGCTCCAAACGCCGGCGGCATCTGCCCGAGGTTGTGAACGTGCTTCGTATGAAGCCATACTTTTCCTCATGACCTCAACTTTGCACCGTCTGTGCACAGCCTTTGGACGTTGGTGCATCGGGACGATGCCTCCTTTCCAAAGGAGGGGCAAATGCCACATCCTCTATGGTCGCCGCGGGTATGTGTCAGGCGATGAAAACGACGCTGAAGTAGCGCGCGAGTAGAAAAACAGAAACGACAACGACGTCGCGTTGACTGCGCTGATAAAGTGCTTCTACACGTCCTCGACACCGGCTTTCCCGTCTCCTACTAGGCTGTGACAATATGTGTGACATACATCTGCAATGTGTAGCATGCAATGCCTTTTACGTGCGAGGAAGGCCAGATACATCACGTGCGAGCGTACGCGCACACACACGCGCGACCGCATTGAAGTGCACTGGGCAATTCCCTTCTTCTAGACCTTCCGCCTGGCTTGGTATATTTAACTATTATAAATATTTTCAAGGCCACTGCTGTCAGAAAATACATGAAGTACGATGCATTTATGAACTGGATACGTTATAGCTTTGTGTTATAATTTGGACATATATAAGAAAACATGTTTCTCTTTCTATGGAACTAGAGGACCGAACCTCTTGGAGGCCGACTGTTTGTAAGTCGGCGCCGAAAAAAAGGTCCGGGTGTGATGTCCTTGGACGTCCCTAGTAGCATAACTTCACATTTTATGCAAATTTAGAAAGAGCGCCTAATTGGGAAGCAGACATACATCCGTTTGGCAGGCCGCCTGCTGTACGTTTGTAGACAATATTTGGTAAGCATGATTCCACATCCCAATCATATCCACGATGATACATTTCACGAACCCTGCCGACTAGCGCGTCGCTACGAGTTTTACTGGATTTCTTCATTTGGATATGGGATCTGTGGATCTTTTTGGGACTTCCATGGTACTGCTTGTGTCTTCTGGGAACTCATTCACGCTGAATATGAAATGGTCACTGCGTAGCACGCCGCTTTGAAGAGACAAGTAGGGCTACGTATCATCGTATACCTACATTTAATTGTGTCATTGAGACCGGAAAAGATATGGATGCCTTCCAGTAATGTCTGATGTTGGATATCCTAGTCGGGACGTTTGTTGGATACTCACGCACTGAATAAAATTTAGCGGCTATTCTTAACGATCCCAGATTCGACGTCCCTTGTTCGTCCGCCGAACTTTCTGTATTGGACTTTGATGTTTGGATGCAGTGCAGGCATTCATCGGGTATGTTAACTTCTCGACGTTCGGACCTTATCCGGATATCCGTCGGGTTTCGGGGGCCCATTGGGTGTCAATAAGTTAGAGGCATTAGGATTTTACGACATGCTCTTAGCTTTTAAGTGTATCTACGCAAGTCGCTGCAAAATTTCACGCCGGTACGCCTTCTCTAGCTGTCCAGATCGACTGACGTCTCCCACAGGCTTCTGCACCATGATCATACGCGGACGAGTTCTTAAAGATAGTCCACGCGAGTTCAGGCAGAAGAGAGTGCGACCGAACAAGACTATATAGGACAGTCTTTCGTTGGAAGTGCACTTGAAAGGAATGAAACTAACGTTGAAAAAATCTGCCATTCTGTGCTTACACAAAAGGTACCAAAACCAAAACCAAGGACGAAGAGAAAAAAGCACCTAGGAGGAAGCATGGCGTCAGGCAGTTGACCCCGGCAAGCCAACCTCCTCCCACGCCGCCCCACCCTCGATCCGGGGCCTGTATATACCTTTGAGGGTTGTCCAATACAGGGTGTCCCGTGTAACTTATACCAAACTTTAAAATATATATATATATATGCGACTACCACGTATCTGGACAGAACTAAGCTAATGTTGTTTGGCGTCGCCTGGACCAAGTCACACTGTTTATTTTTATTTCGCCTAATTATATAAATAGTTATCATTAATTAATTGTGTTCCCAGCAAAATTATCAATCAGTAAATTGTAGCCCATCATGAAAAGTTCTCGGTCCATCTTCCCAATGCGCAATACGTGCTCCATAAAACGCTTTTGCAAGCCTGAAAAAAGCCGACGAAAGCCCGCGAAAGTGTCGCGCGAGTAGTCGCGCGGCCCCAACAAACAAGCGGCGGAAGTTGAAACTTCTTTCGGACTGCCCGGCGGCAGCATCCTCTGTAATGCAAGGTGCAAGGCGCGTCCTGTGGACGGCTGATGCCGCGAATAATAGTGCGTCCGGCCGAGCGTAAAATGCAATAGCGCGTGGCGACAAGGCTAGAAAGAGAATCCCGGCTGCCTTAGCAGGAGATACGTAATAAATAAAACATGCTAATGTGGGCGCCAATTGGGAAAGAAAAATTAATCTCAGCTGTTGTTTTGTTCGATGCAGCGCCCGCTGCAGTGCTGGACCGTGCCCGCTTCGAAAGTGTGTGTGGGAGGTGAGTGACCTACTTTGCGCCCCCCCTCCCCTAAATTTGACAGTGGAGCGGCAAGTGCCCCCTCAAAAGGCGTTCAATGGTGGCGCGCGGACTGCTCGTTGTAAATTATATGCTCGGTATACGATGAAAGCGAGATAGGGCTTTTGTAACGCACTGTGATCCGTTTAGCTACCTACCGTTCACCCAATCCTCACCGGTGCCTCAAAAGGTGCCGTCCGCCATGCGGGCAATTATGGCGTTTAAATCGCTGAGCACTGCACACATTGCGCACTTTAACGCGAGAACGTTAAGGGGCCCGTGTCGCAGAATACCCCGCGTCCGCGTCGGGCGTCGGGCGTCGTTTCGATGAAGAGATATTCTAACCACACATACCCACGCCGTTCATGTGACGCAAGAAATTCAATGAGCTAATTGAATTTCTCAAGCTAAAATACGCGGAAAAAACGTAAACTTCGACACACACACAACCTGCCGATATGATAGCTCTCGGATTGTAATTTGAATATACGAGAAAACATAATTTTGTTACGCGAAAGCGCAAACAAACCCCTTTTCCAGCGTTTCTACAATTCATAGACCGGAGACGGCGTCCGCCGTTTGCGCACGCCGGCGCGTCGAGAGTTCTCGGAGCGGTGAGCCCGCTTCCTTGAAACACTTCGAGATGGCGCTCGCCTCCGCCGCATTGGGGCCTATGCAAGAGGCCGCGTTTCGTCCAGAAAGCCCGCTTTCGTGCATAGCGTTCGCCGATATGCACGGTTACACACGCTGCAGTTGCCGGTAAGCGTGAGAAGCAGTCAGGGATGTTTGAATGCTATAGGGGGGGGGGGGGGGGCAGGCGTTCCACTCTTAAAGGGGAAGCTTACGCGTCCTACAAATTTGTCGGCACGTTTCGGACTTAACGTTAAAGTGTGCAAAAACAGTTATGCGCTCAATTAATTATTAAACATTTAATTGCTGCATGGTACACATAGCTCTGTCACCCAGAATGATCTTGAATTCATGTGACCTAACTTGGTGAGGAGTAGAAGGCGCTGGTTTTCGTGACAGTCTGTTGACTCTCACACCCGCAACTATAGTATACACCGTGGTATAAAACACGAGAAGAAAGAGGGTTAACCCCTTTCTTGTCCTATTGTCTAAAAAAAAAAACACCCTGTATGCATATACAAATCCTGCCTTGAAGAGGCAGTACATGTGTCGAGTGAGCTCCTTAACAAAACTTTGCAATGTGATGAACGCGGTTTAAATCATGGATCCGGGACCTGAAAGAAGTGCCGGATTCACTTAATAGCCGCATAATATTTTCATTTCGCAATAACTCTGCCTTCGAAAGGATATTAGAAGGGGTGAAGGAGAAGGAATGGCGATACAGAAAAAAATAAAAATATTATTGAGCTCTTCGGCCCACATCCGCCGCTGCTGGCGGCGGATGTGGAACATCTTTTCTTCCACAGGCGTCCCGAGTATGTGAACTTTCTGGGTGAAGGCAACTGGTCGATAAGCCCACACATGCTACCTGAAGGCATCAACGTTGCCGGGTTCGAGACCGTCGTCATGTAAGAACGAGAAGAAAGAGGGTTAACCGAGGGGCCGATAAGGTTTGTGAGTGGTGGCGCTGGCTAACACTCCCAAGGTTAGCTATAGTAGGAACAGATAAATACCCAAGAAAGTGGATTAGATCATCGCACGCGTAATGCGAAGACGTGCGATCGTTCCCCACATGCGGCAAGTTGTTTTTTCAGCCACTCTCATTGCGATTAAATTATCATTTCTTTAATTCAATTAGCAAGTATAAGTCATCTGCCATATGTTGTCCTTGGTGTCTTTGTTTGTTGGCTTCTCATGATATGATTAATAAAGATCGGGCACCTGGGTTAACCCCCTTTCTTCTCGCGTTTCCTACCACGGTATATACTATAGTTGCGGGTGTGAGTCAACAGACTGTCACGAAAACCAGCGCCTTCTACTCCGCACCAAGTTAGGTCACGCGAATTCAAGATCATTCCAGGTGACAAAGGTATGTGTACCATGACCACATGCCTCAGAATCCAAGAAAGCGGTGCGTGCTTCACTGCAGTTCTTGAAGCTGCCTGACGTCACTGACCGACTGTATGGTTTCGATGTGATACCTTAGGATATGGAGTGACATCTTGTTTATTGTTTTCCCTCCTTTCTCTCTCTTCATCTCTTAACTCCCTTCCTAGTGCGTATAGTGAACCGAACATGCGTTCCGTTCAGCTCTATGCCTTTCCTTGCCATTTAAGTGCACAAACGTTTCTCTCTCGCTCTCTCGATCTCTACACAAGGGCCACGGGTACACTCAGGATTTCGAGATAATGATTCCTTAACTTTGAGGAGAAATACATTTGCGTTCCAGTTACTTTCGCGCTTCAATGCATAAAAATACGTTTTGTCAAGAAAGTTAGTGGAGCGACAGTGCGTTTTTACCGCAGGTTTGACGGCACACATCTCATAAATGGTGTCATCCGCATAATTCTTTTCAAGTGGATATGCCTTGCAGTCTCACCCGCTAGAATTTGTAAATTGCAATATGTCCCATAATGTAATTAGTTAAAAACGTAATTAGTGAATTTTTGTTACATAGACGATTGTGCATTTCAATTTTTTGTGCAAGTAATATCCGCCTCTTCGAGTAGACCGGCTCATAAAGTAGAATTGTGCAATCCGCCGCAGGCAATTAAAAAGAAATTGAAAGCGTTCGCTGAGAAACCCTGTATACTGGATGGAAAACAAAGAAAGCGGAAGCAGGGATATGGAACCGGACGAAGATATACAGCAGCCGGAGTTGACTAACGCGTCATCATATCATGTAATATTTCGTCCAGCCCGTTTGCAAGCAGGAACCCAAAGACGATTGCGAAGGAAGACAACAAATTTGCCATGGGATTTTTCTGTCACGTGCCTCCTTTTGCGAAAACAGGAACCGAAGGATTACTACGAGCGAACTCAACGAATGCGTCACCGGACCTTTAAAGTCATCACATGTACGCTGGGCTGCTTTTGGAAAACACGCACATTAAGGCCAAGTTTAGAGATGACTGTTATTGAAACGTCCGAAGCCTTCCCTCTGTATAGTTCCTTTTTAATGCGTGACACTTTAGCCCGTTTAAGCTTCTCACGCCTTACCTTCAGCGGTCAATCTGTTTTATTTCTGTATTTGGTTTTCCTGCATAACTTTATGCACACCGAAAAGTTAACCAATATCTTTTTTTTCTTTGTCGCCATTCCTCCTCCTTCGCCCCTTGTAATACCCTTTCGAGGGCAGAGTTATTGCGAAATAAAAATATTAAGCAGTGGTTTAGCGGTAAATGCGAGAGATACGTGTTAGCATTACGTCGCACCTCTTTGAGGTCCCGGATCCATGATTTAAACCGCGTGTACCACATTGCAAAGTGTTGTTCAGGAGCTCACTCGACACATGGCAGGATTTGTATAGGCATACAGGGTCTTTCTTTTTTAGAAAATACAGTTTATATATATATATATATATATATATATATATATATATATATATATATATATATAGAAGAAGTAATGAGCGCAGCGAACGTGACATTCTTGCAGATGATTTTGTTATTTTCTTGGCGAGGTGGACGCACTTTGCCGCTAATAACGTGATTCTCAGATGGGTAATTAACAAAACGATATTTAATTTGCTTTCTTTATTAGTGCCTGGGGGGCAACTGTCTAAATGGCAAATTAGAAAGCAGTTACGCTTTCATGCACACCCATCTTTCGAAAAATGTTGAAAATTGCACCTAATTTGAAGTATTCATCATCAAATTTATTTTATAGAATATATTATATAGAAAATCATACAGAATTTATTGATAGGAAAGACAGAGAGGTCGAACTGAGCTAGTGCGCTCTAGTCTGCTCCTCTGCACTCGGGAAAAGGCAAGGGGAGTGAAAGTACTGGGATGATGGGTGATGATGATAAGAGAAGTGGTGAGTGCAGTATATGTAATGTGAGACAGTTGCCTTGCTAGAGCCGCACAGTAGCTATTCTCTGCTGAGAACGAGGTCGTGGGTGCGATTCCCGGCTACGGCTTTCCGCATTCCTATGGAGGCGGAATGCGAAAAACGCTCGCGAATTGCTTTTTGGGTGCGCAGTGAAAAAAACGGTCAAAATTAAACCGGTTCCCGCCACTACGACGTCCCTCACAGCGCACTTTTACAGTTGGACATTAAACTTCAATTTAGCCGAACACTTATCGCACTGTTCTGCACTAGAACGACGGCACAGCTTTATGGATATTTATCTCGTGCAGAGATAGGACAGCACAGAAAATCAGTGTGAATTATCTGTTCATTTTTCGCTGAAACACGACATTGTCGTCAAAAAAACAAACAAGAAATGAAGCGGTGTACAGAGCGACAATAGTTATATGTCACCCTTCTGACACTGAGAGCGTGGCGTGTAAGTTCAACAGACTGCACGCATAAGAACAATAAATACCCGCTGTCTCTGCAGACTCCGGACCAGTGCCGGATAAGTAGATCTTGGGACCAGGGGTTAAATTTGCCCAGGGCTACAGTGATGACGATGATGATGACGGCGATCGGTTAAGACGCCAAATATTTAGGCTCCCACAGGCTTTGCCTGCTGTTTTCAAGGTTATTTCAAGGTTTTCAAGGTTTTCAAGGTTTCAAGATGAGAGGTCACACGCCCATAAACATGCTTACGAGGGTATCTTGCGTTTTGATATAAGGTTCGCGACATTTCTGCGTTGAGAAGACGCATTTCTTTTCTTCTGTTAGGCTGCTATCTAATGATTACTGCCTAACAGACACGTCACTGTAGTTTAGCTGCGAAGTGCGAAGTGTAGTCACAAATCCACGAAATGCTCCATTTGCAAAGCAATTTAAACTGACCACGCATAACTAAAGAATATTTATTTATATTTTTGCTTTGCAACGTGTGGTTTCCCTCTTCCTCATTGATGGCCACAAACTGCTGGCCATCACTCAGGAAAAGGACAGCTGGATGTTGTAAAGCAACATTTTACATGCAAACTTTAAACTGCCCTGCAAATGCGCCGTACAATCTAGGCGATTATCGAAAAGCACATGTAATAGGAGGTAAACACTCATCTCCTATATATATGGGAGGAGGCAAGAGGAAGGTCGCTTGTGGGCGCTGGTCGAGCAAAGAAAGGGAGCGTCTGTGCACGAAGGACAGATGGATTACTCGCAATCACCTATTCTTTGATTCTATTTCGACTACTACTAAACCATTAAAAAATTCTTGTGGTAGAACACTTCCTCGGCGACGTTTTACAACTTCTAATGTATAACCAATGTTACCGACAGGGCCCTGACGGAGGCCCCTTTGAAATTTCTGGGGGAAAGAGGTGTCAATGAAATACTCTTCATAGGGTCCCCTGGCTGTTGAGAGCCCGTGGCTGCAACACGTTTAGCCCGTAGGTTAATCCGATATTTCTTCTCACATTGAACTTGTCTCCCACTAACACAATGGGTTGCACATTGATGTAATAGATAACCACAGTTGCCCATGCTAGCCTTCGTTTAAGCCGCAATTTCATTTCTTTCATTAGCTGAACGAGACAATTATCATGATGCTAATGAACGCGGAAGAGTACGTTATCAGAGCACCTTTCGCCTTAGAGAAATTTAAAGTGGCATAGATAAAGGTGAGGCCGAAAACAACAGCTCAACACAGGCGCGCATTTCCTTCGCACAAGCAAACGTTCTTTTCAGTGATTTGCTTCGCGTCGTCGACGTGAAGATGCAGGAGCTGTACCTTCGCGACCCTTTGAACCGTGAAAATAATTGTCCACATTTGGTATAGATAGGAGAGAGTGCGTGTCCTTCGAAATTATAAGCACGTGTGGCAAACCGCTCCGCCTGCCGGCATCGAGCCTCTCTGTTACGAGCACCTTTGTTCCTCATCTTCTCGTTCGTTCATAGCGATGGTAACGAATCTGGCAGCCTTGATGCCATTAGTTAATATACGAGAATTTACTAGAAACGTGCTTGCTCTATTAATTTCGCGTGTTAGGGGACTCCATCGGGAAAAAAAAGAAGGATGTTCCACATCCGCCTGCCATGAGTCTTGAATGGCGCTGGCAAACACTTTCCGGGACTAAGTCACGTGCATACCCAAGAAAATTGACAAATTAATGGTCGTCCCCGTAGCCCAATTGGCGGGACAACGCACGCGTAATGCGGAGAGGTTGTGGGTTTGTCTCCCACCGGCGACAAATTATCTTTTCGCCTATATTTATGTTGCTTTTCCCTCATTATTTTCTTCATTTCAATATCAACCCCATATGCTTTCCTTGGCTTCATTGCCTGTTGGCTTTATATGGCCGCGATTAATAAAAATTGAGCCACTCTGTTTTTCTTCTGCTCGTTCAAACTGTTGTCGAAACGTTTACGTGCGCAGTCCTGCAAACGCAGAAAATTGTGTTTGCACAGCGGAGTTAAACGGAAAAGGAGCTACGCTCCGAGCCGTGTTTTTTTTTTTTTTTTTTTGGCCGCAGATGGCGCGAGCGACTGATGTCGCAGCGCCCTCTCGCCGTGCTGTGGTTGTCTATTGTGCCACCACAGCAATATACTTTGTGCGCACACGTGCAGTCTTCTGCAAAAGTTTATGGGATACAGGATTTGCGAAAAAGCGCAATCCTGGGCACAGAGCCTGGGATTCATCCTAAAGAAAAGGATTCTGTAAACGTTAGAAGCGCCATGATTTAAAGGAGCAGAAATTGTCATTTACGGTGCAGAGCCTCTGTGCCATAGACTTTTGTGGCCTATATTGTACGCCATCCATGCACGTACGCGCGTTAGTGCAGCTGGCTGCTCTCTTTTCTGGGCACTCCGCCTGGAACAAAGGATATATTGAAGTTATTGATGTCTTAAAAGTCAGTTAATACGACGACGCGAAGGTATACATGCACCCTTAATATTTGAATTTTTAGCAATCTCCTGACGGATTCAATCGAGTTAGGAAACAAGCGGAAACTGCGAAGCGTCATTGATACAGCTCTATTGCCTGAAACATTACGTGCGTGTTGTCATTGTTCATACAGAACCGTTTCCTTTCTTTTTTTTTTTTGAATAAATCAAGATTTCATGAAATCGCTCACGTTAGCCGTCTAACCTCACAAGCCAACTTGTGACTTAGGTTGACCCGATAAGGCCAGTTCATATCATTACTAATAGAAGTAATAACAAAAGAATTGAAGTTGTTGTTATTGCTGTTGTCGTCGTCGTCGTCGTAGTTATTGTTGTTGTTGTTGATGATGATGATGATGATGATTCGTCTGGAACTATAGCCCACGACTGCACGCCCAGAAGCAGAGCGAAAAACACACACAAACAACACGCGGTTGCTCTAATGCCTTGAACTTCTCTTTCAATACTTATCAAAGTTAGCTAAAGAAACAGTACAGGAGGATGTGAGCGTCATGACAAAAGCGGGACTTCCTGATGAGCTCGGTCCCGCTCTGGTGCGATTAGCCGCTGGAAAGGCCCGCGCAGATAAGCAACGCTAATAAAGACGCGCACACCAGTCGGTCCTTACTCACTTCTCCCATCGAGACGAGCGAAGCAACATCGATCAACCATGAATCGTTTCGCATTGTGTGCAGCTCTCCTTATTTTCGGCATGGCTTCGGGTAAGTAGTCAAATTCTTTTGAATGATTTTGTTTTCTAGCACTTTGAAAATAAAATAGGATTATGTCACAGGTAAACCCCGCTTTCAGTTGCAAGACTTGTGCCTTGACCATAGGTCTAGGCCGAGTTATTGTGATTATATTTCGGATGTTATTGATGGTACACGTTGAATTGGAATGGTTAGATCTGTGTACGCCGTTTCATGCATCATCGCTTAAGTTTGGAGTAGCATGCTGGGTGAGCCGCTAGGTCAATGAAACCTCTTCAATAGCCAATAAACTATCCTCCCTCTATTGCCCTTTCTCCCCTTGTCTTTTTAATAGGGAGCCAAATCTGATTTCCCCATTCCTTTAAGGTAAAAACAAAACAAAACCTAGTCACTCTCATTCGGTACTTACTGAAAGAACTGTAATGAAGTCGCTTATTGCGTTTAAGGAAAATATTAAGACTTGATTGACCGCATGAAGGCCGGAAATTCTTGATTTAGTTTCTATAACACATAAAAAGGATTGGATTGTAAAACTTTATTTGTCCAACAGATGTAGGGAAGGCTTTAAGCCTTCCCACCTAGACGACGGCCAGGAGTCCTTGGATCCTAGCGGCGGTTTCGGCCAGTGGGAGCAAGAGGGGCTCACCTTAATGACCGACCCACAAACCCCCACTAGAACGGGGAATAGTGTCAGCGTAGACACCTCAACCCGACCTCACATTCGTCAAAAACGTGGGAGATGCAACCTGGGTTAATACCCAGGAAAACCTAGGCAGCGATCACTTTATTCTCGAAACAGTGGTGAGCGCAGGCCCTGCCAGGAGAAAAGGCAGAAACCAGCACATAAAGAGCAAAAAAAAATTTACGAAGACCTTTCTTTTCGAAAGTGGAACTCTATAATTTCGTAACTTGGTAACGAAAGGTTCAGTCCCGGTCGCTGCGGCTATATTTCGAAGGTGGCGAAATGAAAGGGGGAATAAATAGAGATAAAAAATTTTAATTGATCCATTCGACTCTGTGAAGGAGGATGACCAGCGAAGCTGCTTAGCACACGACACGGAGGTGTCACAGAATTTTGAACGACGGTACGAAGTCATTTACCGTGATTTTCATACACATTCGCGTGGATGACGGGACCGCCACCGCGGGAAAGCGTAAGGAAAGGAAGCAGATACGCAAGCGCTTGGAACGCCGACAAAGAAAGGGCGGTGCGAACGTAGGCACGGCCGACATGGGTCAAAGTGTAATTTCTGTTCTTATCAGCCTAATATCTGATACAGGTTCTATTTGGACCCAAGATATATATCGAAGTTATTTTTGCAAGTTAGCAGATTGCTTGAAGCCTATCTTCACCTTCGCCGCGGATCGGCCCAGTATTGCACAATCTCCGGGATCGGCTCATGGTTTTTGCACTTGCAGAAGAAAAGACTGCACAAAACCCTAGCCTTCAACAGCTTCGCTGTAAAAAATGCAGCAGATCCAACGAGTCGAAGTCTATACACAGCGAAGCTTTGTGTGAGTGCATAAAGAGTCGAAATATGTTTATTGAATTTCCACACTACGGAAGGCTATATTCAGGCATCGAACAGAGGCTAATGCAGCACCGCTGCCGCTGGATGGATGGATGGATGGATGGATGGATGGATGGATGGATGGATGGATGGATGGATGGATGGATGGATGGATGGATGCTATGAGCGCGCCCTTTGGAATGGGGTCGTGGGTTGCGCCACCAAGCTCTTGTTATTATATTGACTAATGTCCTAGCTATGTTCAAGAAGAAAAAAAGACGATAAACTCCCATAACAAAACTTTCTGAACCCATATTAGGAACTTTGTTTTTGTACGCCTCCGCTGTTTGTCGTTTCCCTACTTTTCTTTCACCGATATTCTAATCGCTTCTTCATTCTCTTTTATTTATTAATCTCTATTGCGGTGATGTTTACTTTCCCGCTGCTCTCGCTGAACCCGAGGGCTTCGAGGAGGCCAGAGGTGCCTAAATCGACCGCTGTGCAGATATCTTCAAATTCTAATAAAGGTGCTTCATCGTTTCTCTAGCTTTACCGCTGCAAGCACGTGCTTATTTTTTCTTGTTGTATCTCGCTTTACAAGTGCGTGTTCTAAGGCACCCTGATCTTTCTTAGAAAAGTAAACAGCTTGCCTTTGAGTTTTAAATTGTTTCTTTCCTGATTCCGTTTTTTTCCTCACTCAAAGCAGCTTTCTTTTCCATTGCCGCCACCCATGAGAGTATGTCAGCCTCCCTGATATTCCGCTTGACGTTCTTTGTTGCCATGTTGCTCATCATACAGGTCGTGTACTTGCTGGTAAGCTTCCTAGGTCTTTTCCTCCACTGTGAATCAATGTTTTTCCTGTACAAATACCTGAACACTCTCCCAGCCCATTTGCTTTCTTCCATATTCCTCAGTCTTTCTTCACAATCAACCTTACTGCGAGCTTCCTTAACTTCAAAACCTGTCCAGCCCATTATCACCCTGCACAGCTTCATTTGTAGTCTTCCCATGAGCGCCCAGTGTGAGGCGTGCCATTGACCTTTGCTTGCGTCGAGTCGTGATTGTACCCCTGATTTTAAGCAAACAACCGCATTTCCAAATCTAAGTCCTGGAACCATTTTCCCTTTCTACATACCTCGGAGCACCACGTACCTATTGTGTCCCCATAGCGCTCTATGTTTCGTTATGGCCGCATTTCTCTTCCCCTTTACTGTTATTGTTTTTTCCTGTGTTTCCTTATATCTATTGCCTTCGTTTATCTATATACCAAGGTATTTATATTCTTTCACGCGAGGTATTTCCTGGCCCTGTATTGACACTGTCTGTTCAATGTTTTCATCGAATATCATAACACCTGATTTTATAACGCTAAATTTCAGACCTAAATTCTCGCCTTCCTGTCCACAGATATTAGCCAGACGTTGTATATCACTTTGCTTGTTAGCTGGCAACACAATGTCGTCCACATCAAACAAACCTATAAGATGCTGCTCTACTGCAGTACCCGCCTGTTTGTATCAGAAATAAACCCGATATTACTTCCCTTTAGCGCCCTTTCCATCCTCACCATGTACATCATAAACCACAGTGGGGTTAAAGGGCACCCCTGCCTCAGTCCCTTGTTGATATCAACTTTCTCATCGTTCCTCATCCCTTCCCATTCAACGCAAACTGTATTTTCTAGGTAAATCTCTCTCAAAAGTTGTATAAAATCATCTTCTAGGCCTTCCCCTTCCGAAATATCCCACAGGATGTTGTCATACGCGCCTGTAATGTCTAAAAAGGCCATATATAACAGTCTATTTTCTACTCTGAATATTTAAATACACTGAGTAAGGACAAACAAGTTACCATCCAGACGCCTAGCTATACTGAAGCCATTCTAAAGTTCTCCCAAAGTGTCATTATTCTCTGCCCATGCTTGCCTGTCTGTCTATATGAGTGAATTCTACCGTTCTCCTCCTTACTTTTATAAATTAAATTAATCCTACTTTGTCGCCAACTGTCTCGTATTCGTCTATCTCTTAAACCTTTTTCGACTGTTTTCAATAGAGCTTCCTTAGTTTTTGGCACTAGTTCATTAATCAGCCTAACGGGAACCTCGTCCAGCCCTGTGATTGTGTGTTTAGAAATTTTTTCTTCGGCTTTCTTCCAGTTGAAATTTGTCAGCACCAGCCCCTTTTCCATTAGCTTCTCTTTTATGCTCTTTTCTTCCTCAAATACAACCTCGTCATTGCCTTGGAAAGATTCAGCTGTTATTTTTCAGATGTTATTTACTGCCGCTTCCCCTTCCAGTTTGTTTCCATTTCGTCTAGGAGATGTTATATTGTGCCAGACTTCCTGCCTAATAAGTTTATGTGGTTCCAAAATATTCTTGGTGTGGCTTTCTTTTTCTCCCGTATTTCTGACAACCAACGTTCCCATTCACCTTTTATATTTCCTTGAACCAGTATTTGAACAACAGAATTTTTTTATCTCCCGATAGATTTCCCATTTTCTGGTTACATCATTCGGCGGTCACTGCGCTTTTTTTTTTGCTGCTCTCGGGATGCTTTCTGTCGTTCTGCAATTGCTACTCGTATCTCCCTGTTCTATTGGCTTTTCGGTTTCTTTTTTTCTTTCCAACGAGCATGTTGCTAATTTTTCCGTATTTCTGTCGTTATTACACTTAGAAACCCACTATATTCCCACTCTTTGCTTGGCCATTTACCAAGTTCTACCTCGACTCTTATGACTATATTTGTCATTTGTTCAGCGTTGCAGACGCAATGCAAGATTGCACGCGTTGCTTCACACATTCGAAAAAGCGTACAGAGAATGACATTGAATTGGAAAGGCTTCGTACAATACGTCGCCGTGCTGAAAGGAGGTACAGGCGCACAAAGTCAATTCTTGACCTCAGAGAAGCTCGGCGCATGCAAAAGAAGATAAGACGCCGAATGGATAAGCTAGCGGTCCAAAGATGGAAATGCTTTTGCGAGTCACTGGACCCCCGCAAGCCATTTTCCTGTGTGTGGCGTACCCTACGGGGTCTTTGCTCAAGACCCCAACAACGACACCCTTTTAACGCCCTTGCTCTCTATCAAACCCGCCGTGAGATAGACGTTGCGGAGGAATTTTGTGCGAAAGTCGCCGGCGGCACAGTTTTAGTCTTTGACATGACTTTAGGTGACATCCCCGGTCCACGAGATACCAGTATGGAGGCTCCATTCTCCATGGAAGAGTTAGAAGCTGCTATGGCGCTCTGTAGGTGTTCGTCTTCACCAGGGCCCGATGGCATAACATATACTGCTTTGCGCCACCTAGGCCGAGAATCACGAAGAGAGCTCCTCAGTCTTTTTAATAGTTCATGGCAAGATGGTGTCGTCCCACAGGAGTGGAAACGCAGCCGCCTGGTACCGCTACTAAAAGCAGGAAAGTCGCCGCTCGAACTGGCATCGTATCGGCCTATAGCACTTGCCAGCTGCGTCGGGAAACTCATGGAACGCATGATCCTCATGCGTCTCGAATGGTACCTCGAACACCACAAGATTTACCCTGATTCTATGGCGGGATTTCGACGAGGCCGTTCATCGATTGACAGTGTCATCGACTTATTGTCATCTGTAGAACAGCAAAAATCTTGGAAACGATTATCAGTAGCGCTCTTTCTGGACGTGAAAGGCGCTTACGACAACGTTTCCCATCAACCCATTCTAGACGCACTTTTAACACTTGAACTAGGAGGGCGAGTATATCGATGGATCAGAAACTACTTGACACAAAGGTGCTTGTTCGTACGTACGGAAGATGGTCCGACTACCGACCACTACATATGCCGAGGAGTTCCACAAGGTGGGGTTCTAAGCCCTATTCTTTTCAACCTCGCGCTTCTTGGGCTGGCCGAATCCCTACCGGAAACAGTGAGTGTCTCAATCTACGCCGACGATATCTGCATCTGGTCGTCAGCGGTCACTCGTCTGCAGGTTCGGGCAAGGCTGCAGAAAGCAGCAACACAGGCATCTCACTATCTTCACACACAAGGCCTTACCATCTCAACAGAAAAATGTGCGTTAGTCGCTTTTACACGAAAACCAATGTCTCGTTATCCAGTATGCATTAATGGCCAGCCTATCTCCTACAAGAGAAATCATCGGTTTTTGGGTGTCATTGTGGACCGGGACCTCTCTTGGAGCCCTCATGTTGCCCACTTGAAGAAGAAGCTCACATCTATTGTTCATGTCTTCAGGTTTATCGCCGGGAAAACACGGGGATCGTCAGTGGGCTCCATGCTGCAGTTATATCGAGCACTTTTTATCGGATTGCTACGTTATAGTTCTCCCGTGCTTGCTAAAACATGCAAGTCAAATCTTCGAGAACTACAGAGCGTGCAAGCACAGGCACTACGTGTTTGCCTAGGACTTCCGCGGAGCGCCTCAACAGCAGGAACCATTATAATGGCTCGAGACCATCCGATCACGACTTACATTAGCATCGACACGCTTAGGGCCCATGTTCGTCATGTTTCACGCATGCAGTCAAGCTCTCTTGCCTGCCTGCCAGAACGACGACCACAGGCGTCCTTCTCCAACGAGGTCAGCATCCATCGTGCCTGTCTACCATCGGGCTTCACACCCTCAGCACGTTCAACCTCAGCTTTGTGGTGTTTAGAACAACCTCGAGTGCGTCTCACGGTTCCAGGTATAAGAAAGAAGACCGACCTGCCTACCTTTGCCCTGAAGCAAGCAGCTCTGGATTGTTTGAACACTTTCTACTTTGACCGAGTCCACATATATACGGATGGCTCTTCCACTCAGACCAGTTCCATCGGCGCAGTGGTTATACCATGACGATCAATTAGCGTCCAATACAAGATTTCTCACATGACAACATCGACCGGATCGGAGCTTGTTGCCCTCCGAGGTGCCGTTGATTACATTAACAACCAACCCGCTAATCGGTGGGCAATATTCTGCAACTCGAAGGCGGCCTTACAATGTCTTCTGTCATCTCTTCGTCGCGGGTCGTATGAACAACTAGTGTCGGAGATACGAGAAGTGCACCATCATATGATAGCGAAAGGACACGACGTCGTGTTTCAGTGGCTGCCTAGCCATTGCGGTATCTCCGGCAACGACCTCGCTGACGAAGCTGCCAGGAAAGCGCACGAAGGAGCAACCCTTGTTTCTGTACCTTTATCGCGGACCGACGCAGCCCAACACCTAAGCAAGGTAGCGCACCGTATGACATTACAGAAGTGGCACACACCTGAATTCACCCAAGAACGATTGCATTCCCTCGACCCCTCTATGCAACTGCGGCTGTTACCAGGACTTCCGCGAAATGAAGAAACAATGCTGTGCCGCTTACGCTTGGGCGTCGCATTCACCAATGCATATACGTTTTTGATTGGAATGACTGATAGCGCCGACTGCAATGCCTGCGGTGCCGAGGAAACTATAGAACATCTACTGTGCTACTGCCCATCTTTTCAAAACGAAAGACATGAACAGCTCTCAATCAGCTCGATAGAACACCGTTCACCTTGAAGAAGATCTTGGGACCATGGCCTCGCATATCGCAGCTACAAAAGGCCACAAAAGCTCTGCTGCGATATTTGAAGGCTACTGGATTGAGTCAGCGACTATGATCCGGACTGAGTGACTGAACGATATCCCCGGTGGACTTTCTCTTCTTCTTTTAATCTTTCCGTCCCCTTTTCCCTTTCCCCAGTGTAGGGTAGCCAACCGGGCTCAGTCCTAGTTAACCTCCCTACCTTTCCTTATCATTTGCTCTCTCTCTCTCTGTTCAGCGTTCAAATTTGGACTGGCCATTTTGCCCTCCTTGCTGTCTTTCCCAACCACATATCACATTTTCAAAACGATGCGTTTTTGGTGACTCTTTATGCTGCTATACCTTACCTCGTCAATCACCATTTCTCACAGCTTACCATGAATTCTTTCTGTCATCAGACAGTAATCAATGTTCGATTTCCGGTTTCCCTCTTACCACGTCGTCTGCCCGTCACACTTGTATTCTTGTATTGTAGGCCTTGTATTAACGATACCGAGATTATGTTGCTCACAAATATCTCCCCTTTCACCATTTCACTCTCTCCTACTGCCGAGGCCTTTCCCTGCTTTCCTTTGTTATCCTTTTCCGCGTGATTCGGACTTGACAAAGGGCATTGTCTCCTGCGTTCCAGCTCTTCCTTTGTGGCCGCCTCAAGGCACGTGCAGCTCTTTCCATCTAACACCCTCCCCACGTTTCCCGCATTCCACGTGCTTTGCCGGCACTCCCTGCCCTGTCACGTCGGGGGCCCGTGTTCCATTGTCACGACCATTTTCGTTCAAGATGGCGGTCCTGTGCAGCTTTTCCTCGGCTCCTTGAACTTTCCACCATCTTCCATGCATCAAGCTGCATATTTAGCTCATTTTTGAGCTCTCTGGTCTCTGTCACAAGCTCATCCTCGAAATCCTCTACTTTCTTTAGCCTAGCATAGACATGACAGTGTCTGCCGATTGACTCGATGTCCTCTCCATTCTCATCCGTCCCCTCGTCTACCTTGAGAGACCCCCCGCACACTGCACGCTTTACCGTCTTTCTTGCCATGTGTTGCACTTAGCGTTCTCTAAGGCAAACGCCGAAGCTTTTAGCAAAGGCCGATACACACAGAATCTAAATTCTTACAAAGCCGCACGGGCTTAAGGTATGACACGTGTTCGCAAGTGTTCAAACACGCAGCCACACTTCCCTATACCAATGTACACACACACTATAACCACTAATATCTAAAATTATTGCCACTTCCAAATGTCTATCTAAAGGCTATAAAGACTTAAAGTCCCACATGGCTGCACGTGTAGAAACATGTGGCGCGAAAGGACGCTCTGACTATCCCGCAAAAACAAATATACACGAAACACACCCGCGCACATGTATGGGTGGATGGATGCCATGAGCGTTCCGTTTGGAACGGGGCGGTGGGTTGCGCCACCGAGCTCTTTCTGTTATACTGCCTAATGTCCTACCCAGGTTTAAAAAAAAGATAAAAAGAAAAAAGAAACATGATGAATTCCCATAACCAAGCTTTCTGATCTCCTATTGTGAACTGTGTTTTTCTACGCCTCAGTTTTTTGTCGTTTCCCTACTTTTCTTCCACCGCGGATGCGAGTGCCATCTGGTGATGGTGCAAAGAACCCAGCATGCGCGCGTGGCGCGCGTCCTGCTCTGTGATTGGTTGGCTTATTAGGCAAGAGAGTAACGAGGCCGCAGCACTCACGGTCACGAAACCTGGCGAGGTTCGCCAAGAATAATCTTAGCTTGAAAAAAAAAAAGGAGAACCGTTCATGTACTTATATTTAGCTGCACGTTAAAGGACCGCCGGGGGTCGAAATTATTCCGAGGTATGCCACTATACGACGTGCCTCACAAACAGGTTATGGCTTTGGCACTTGAAACTGCCCGATTTAACTTTATTTTTTTTTACTCGTAGAAAATCCACCAAAATGAATAATACCAAACAAACGCGTGTTCATTGTACGCAAGTTATAATTACCCCGACCAGCCTTGGTAGCTCTGCTGCGGGGCTAATGTCACGAATTCGTTTATCGGCTGCGGCTGCTGCGTTTATGAGGGTGGACTGCGAAAACGCTCGCACACGTAGACTTCGGTGCGCATTAAATAAAATTAATTCAGAGGTCCATCCAATTAAGACGCATCTAATCGCCACTGTGTCGCTTTGGAACGTCAGTCATCCAGTCAGTCAGTCAGTCAGTCAGTCAGTCAGTCAGTCAGTCAGTCAGTCAGTCAGTCAGTCAGTCAGTCAGTCAGTCCAGTCCAGTCCAGTCCAGTCAGTCAGTCAGTCAGTCAGTCAGTCAGTCATAGTTGCCTCTGCCGTGTGCGAACGCTGCAGCGCACATAACACTGCGGGCACATAGTGTGCACGCAGCGTTGGCTCGCTTCCTATTCCTGTTTATTTTTTCCTTGACCCCTTGCAGGGTGCATAGCCAACTTCGTATGCCCGTCTGGGCTGATCGAACCTCATGCCACTGTTGCGCCCTCTCTGTTTCTGAGGCATACTCGGCTACAGATGCGGAGCGATCGTGCGCACTGCGTCTGGAAAAAAAGAAATGTAGCGCGCACGCACTGTTCGTGGCTGGTCTGTTCTTTTGACGAGCCCTTCTGCATGGTGCCCTTTATTTCCACGCTTCGCGCAGTGAACGAGGCCATCCTTTGCAGAGAGCCGCAGGTGCGAGAAGGACACTGGATTGAGCACCCAAGAGACGGCAGGGAGTGCGTGTCAGCGGTGAAACTGCTGTGCGACGGCATGCTCGCGTGCAGCACGTCGTATTGGCGGCGCGGCGTGAAGGTAAAGGACAATTGTGACACCATCCCAAGGTTGACTGCCATTGCTACCTTTCTGGCAAGTGGTAACAAGTACGAAGGACATGCGGCCATCTTCGATACCTGCTATAGTGGCGGAATCTGGGTAAGTGGAGAATCTCTAGCGCACGAGCAGTTCTCGGCACAACGTATAGGAAGCTCGCAGGGCCCGTTAACCCTTTATGCGCGACTGTTGCCTGAAGGTAAAACGAGAGAAAAAGAACATTTTTTTTATTACATGGAGGCTCGAGGCCCGTCTGCGTCGTCGCCGTTGGACCAAATTTTATGAGGTTTGCTTAATTAAAAAAAAGCGTTCAGGTCTAGTGGCTGTTCCAAGCGAAGCTTTGATTTAGGCCGGCAATATTAACGCGATAGCGTTAAGGAGCTCGTGTCGCAGAAAAGCCGGTGTCGTCGGCGTCGGTGTCGGCGTCCGCGGCGTTGGCCGTGAGCGATAAATCCGCCAGGCACTTCATAAATAAAAAGCAACGTTGCTGGGTGGGAATCGAACCAGGGTCTCCGAAGCGTGAGACGGAGACGTTACCACTGAGCCACGAGTTTTTTTTTCTTTATTGCCGGTCATTGGCCCGGATAAAAAATACAGATTCACGAATAATCAGAAGGCACACTCACAATATGTTTAAAACGACCGCAGAACTTGTGCGGCTGCGCTTGTGCTAAAATTCCTTTATCGCCAGTAATAATTCCACACGTGGCAACCACTCTGGGATGCACTCCAGCAACTTTTGTTCGATGCTTCAAAGCGGTACAAAAGCGCCTCTAGTGATCGCGGTGTTGCCTTAGAAACGAGCTGTTACTAAGGCTCAGGCGTGCGTCGCTTGCTCAGGCGCACATTTCGTTGTCGCGCCGAACGCTGCGTTGCTCGACGCTCACCGCGTCCGATGCGGGGCGCGTAGTCGCTGCGCCGTAGCCCATTGTCTTACACCCCTTGGCGGGTCGACGGGAACGCTGTCGCGTTCCACTCTTGAAGGCGAAGCTTAAGCGTCCTCCAATTTTTTTAAAGCTTGATGAAAATCGCAATTTTTTCAGAAAACTAAACTATCACGTTTACAATCGGTATCTGTGGTACCACCGCGCAGTGCAGAGTGAACGCTCCCCTTACCACCGGCGGTACCACTGGTAAAGGAAGTGTTCTCCCATTATTTCCTGATGACAGGTATAACAGTGTTGTAAGCATGGTTTCGAGGCTGTCGTTGAGACGCTGCGCCTACGGTCTAAGGCGAATGCGCTGTCATCAAGGTCGAAGACGCACACTCTGTCATTTGACATTCTGCGGGCCTCTGGCTTTGAGAATGAATTCTAAAATTCATACACCCCATTCTAACCCCCAATTCGCTCAAGAAGACACTGTATTAACGCGAGAGCGTTAAGGGCCCCGTGTCCCAAAATATCCCATGTCGGCATCGGACGTCGCTTGGCGGAAAATTGTTCCTAACCACAGCAACGCAGGCCTCCCGAGTGGCGCAGAGGTCTTACTGAAATAATTGAATTCCTCAAAGTAACATACGTCAGAAAAATCGCAAATTACCATCTAAACACAATCTACAGGTCAGATAGCGTCGGATTGTAATTTGAGTATACGAGAAAACAAAATTCTGTTACGCGGAAACTCGCACAAACGCCTTTTCCAACATTTCTACCATTCATAGGGCGGCCATGGCCTCCAAAATTTGCGCGCGCCAATCTCAGAGGCCACAGAGCGGCGAGCCCGCTCCCTTCAACAAATCAAGATGGCTCTCGCCTTCGCCGCATCGCGTGCCGTTTCTACAAGAAAGCTCGTCTTCGTACATGGCGTTCGGCGACAGCGATTCGCGGTAAACATTACGGTTACATAAGCTGCAGTTGCCGGGAAGCGTGAGAAGCAGTCGGGGGCCCTTGAATGCTATCGCGTTACACCCTTAAAGGCGAAGCTTAAGCGTCCTCCCAAGTTTTTTGTCAATTTCCTGTAGAGGTTGAATCGCCTTCCAACATTTTTTTTAACGCGATTTTTTTAACGGCCCCATGTCGCAGAAAATCCGGTGTCGGTGGAGTTGCCCGCGAGCGAAAATTTCTGTATATATTTAGGCATGTATATATGCCACGCCTTGCTATATGACATGCGGTATATGCAAGTTATATTGCCACACCATTCTATCACTGAAGCTGCTCAAACCCTGTGTTACATTCTTGAGAAATTTATTCCTCAGAATTTAGGGAATCACAGCCCACAAAGAAACGGCACAAAACAAAGCACCACTAGCGCATCCCTTTTATGTTAAATCTTCTCAGACTGAAATATTAAAAGCGCAGAACCGTAACACACAATCCGCCCGCGCAAGAGGCCGCGTTTCTGCCAGAAGCTCGCCTTCGTGCATAGCGTTTGCCGCCAGCGTTTCCCGGCAAACATTACGGTTACATAAATCTGCAGTTGCCGGGAAGCGTGAGAAGCAGTTAGGAATCTTTGAACGCAATCGGGCGTTCCACTGTTAAAGACAAAGCTTAAGCGTCCTCCAAGTTTCTTTCCAGCGAAACTGTCAATCATACTTGAATACGCTAAAGAAAAAAAAGTAATAACCAATTAGATTTACAGTTACTTCATTCAAAAACCTAATTGGTGCCAGTGACCAACCACTGCCCCGCGAAAGTAAGTGAGCAATTACTGAATGTAATCTATTAATTTTAAGTTTCTTTTTTTCTCCAACAATGCAGAAACGCCGTCCTCTGCAGACCTTCGCAAGTTATCTTCACTAATTATAGTTTTTCGAAGGTTCGTCGGTAATGTCCTCTGGTTTCCTTGCGAAGACAAAAGCAGCGACACTGAAAACGCGCTGGATGTTTGTGCTCTGAGACAGGCGGCTTCTGTGCCTGTGCATTGCGCACGAGGTTGCGTTTACTCGACGCCGCGATACTCGCTTTTGGGTCCTCTGCGAAGAGCGGCGCTTCATTGTCGCAGGGGTTTAGAGAAGGCGCTCCCGGCAGGGCCAACGAGAAGCTGAATAAATAGTCCGCCGATGATTACCTGGCACCAACGTCAGCAGTGGTCATCTCTATCGGGGTCATAGCGGCGTCGGTTCGAATCGTTGGCCAACACATGGGGCAGCGTCAATATGAGGAAACGAGTACTGAGCGCTCAGGCAAAGCCTGTCTGAACATGCGCATCTACGAGGCTGGTGCATAACAAGACAGCGGGTGTTCTACCGTACCTCCCGCAAAGTTCAAAGTCTCAAAGCTGCTTCGCCTGTTACAGCTTGTCTCGTCAATAAAGTAATTGGTTCCATGTAAACAAATACTGAAGGAAATAATTGCATTACAGTGAGCCGCAGTGGTTTCACTATAAGGGGCAGGGAGGGGGAGGCGGGTTGCAGCTGGGCAGTGAAAGTGGAATGGTGAGCGAAATGGCCAAGCATTATTCGTCAAAGAAATGAAAAGGCTCCGGGAAAGTGGAATGGTGAGCGAAATGGCAAAGAAATATTCGTCAATGAAGCGAAAAGGCTCCGGGAAAGCGGCATGGGGAACGAAATGGCAAAGCATTATTCGTCAAAGAAGCGGAAAGGCTCCGGGAAAGTGGAATGGTGAACAAAATGGCAAAGCATTGTTCGTCAAAGAAGCGAAAAGGCTCCGGGAGCCTTTCGCTAAGTGTAACAGCGGCACTGCGCGCTGACTACAGAAGACAGTTAAGAAAGAATGGAAATTTGTAGGAGGGTGCCCTTAGCAAAGCTTAATGACTTGGGGTGGTTTAGAACGTGGAGTTAAAATTAAATATACATTATAGACGTCTCCGGCCCCGAAAGGCACATAAAATGTTTCGCAGATACACTCGCGTATAGCGCTCGTTGTAATTGCTGAATAAACGCATCACCACCTGGACCAACTGCGCTAGTGGATAGTGCGAGAACAGCACAAATGTGTGCTTTAATTTTCGTACGAAAGGTCCTTTAAGGTACCACACGTTCCACTGTGATTGTATTATTCTTCGCCTACTCGCCCGCCGTATCTGGTTCGTCTTCATTTACCTCTCTTTTCAAGTTTCCTCCTTC
Organism: Dermacentor variabilis; assembly: GCF_050947875.1. NCBI lineage: Eukaryota > Metazoa > Arthropoda > Arachnida > Ixodida > Ixodidae > Dermacentor > Dermacentor variabilis. The sequence goes on from NC_134569.1 coordinate 131,358,123, forward strand.
CGCAGTGCTTCTTACAACTACTCTAAAACTGCGGATATTCCAAACTTGTATATTAACTACCCGGCTATGTATGCAATGTGCACCGCCACGTGGCTATGCATATACATTGTGCATACGCATGCAACCACATATCGCTACAGGTCTTTCTACACGCTCAAAGTGTGCATTTCTTGCGTTTTATGTGCACTCTTATTTTATAATGTTCATTTGGACATTCATCTGACGAAAACTATTTACTCTGTTTATTTTTTGAGAATTTTCTTCATAATTGAAAAAAAAAATTGCACGCTCCTGTTTTTCTGTTTGTTAACAAGCAAGTGACTATGCGCTTTCGATGGGATGTCGTGCTGAATTAGGAGTCTTGTGGTGCACTCGTTGCCTTGGACATATCTAAAAGAAGTAAAAATAATTAGTAATTAGCTACAGAACAAACTTGATGCCCGAAGCAAGCCATGATGATGAAATTGTGCTTCGTTGGAAGCAAAAATGGAATAGATTACAAATAATTAATAAATGTAAATTCGTTACGTACTAATCTGCTTTTCATACGACTAGAAGCGCTTGAGAATTTCTAATGTCTTGAGAATTTTTAACACTTCTGTCTGTCAGAAGTGCTGCAAGTAGTTATAGAACCCTCGTTTTTCGGTATTTTAGCGCCTTAATCATACGATGTGCGTAAGACGTTTCTGAATGAACTAAATAGGCACCTTGTTTATGTATGATGACAAAAAGGGCCACGTTATGGGTCATGTGTAGACAAAGTTCGAATTGGGTGGCACAATAACGACCTGTGCAATGAATTACGTATTCAAACGCTCCGTAGCGTTACGGGTGTGTTTTACGAGTTGCCCAGTATTTAGCCAGTAACCCTGGAAGGACTACAAGTTCCACTGAGATTACATTTAGACGAAAATGACGGGAACGCTATGGAAAACCTGTGTGCGAAGTAAATGCCTGTGAGGAAAATACAGCCTTCTAAAACATGTTCCTTAACAAGCGTTTGAAAGTGCCGTGCGGTCTTTACCAGCTGTGCTTCTTAATGTGCCGAGATAACTCTACGTTGCAACAAGTTTATATTTAGCGAAAGCGGAGGTTGGTGTGAGGAGCAATGTGCGGAGAAAACTTAACGTTCCTCGCCTAATTAGAAGCTTTGCAAATCATTATTGAACCTTCGTTTTTTTTTCTTCGCTTTTCTTAAGCATTATACAACGTTCGTAGTTTCCCGGTGTCCCTTGTGAACCAAACAAGGAAGCTTGCTTATAGTTCTCTAAAATTAGGGACAAGTTGTGGGTAATATGTAGGGAAAGATTGAAATGTCTGAACTAATTATGAGCTTAGCAATAAATTGCGTATGCAAGTGACCTGAACTTTATAAGTGTGCTTTACGAACAAACGCAAAACTCATGACGCTGCCGTGGGGTAACATGAGCGTAACCGAGATAAAATTTAATGAGAAAGAGACGATGGGTGAGAAGTAGAGGCGGGACATTGCCAATGTCTCCATGAAATAAATATATGTGTATGAATTTCTGCCTTTGTGTCTTCACGATTCCTCGAAGGCGTTATATGCATGCAAGGTTTCAAACAGGCCAGTCATATGCGGTCAACGTTTTAAAGTATGTGATTTAACTGTAGGCAACTAAAATTTTTATTGCAACTGCTCGGAAGAAATGGCTTCACTAGAAGTTGTGTTGTGGTTCGGCAAGGTCGCACGTCTTTAATGTCATTTCTTTAATAAAGCATTGCACTGCCTCTGTGTATAAAAGTATTATAAGGCACCAGCAATAGCGATGTTATTATCTTATCTTCACTGTCAGGAGACTGCTGCTGTCGAAGTAAATTAGTTCATAGAAGAACGAATCGCTGAAATCTGCTGTCTTTTCTTTTTAATTTTCTTTTGCGAATCATGTATGAATGTCTGTAATGTAAATGATAAAATTTCAAAGCGAGAAAGAAGTGTAAAGGATAGTACAAACATATTTGCTCGAGGCTGACGCCTTCTTCGCACTGGTGCAAATTTTGATAGGGATCAAAGGTCTCATTAGCTCACTCTATCACAGCAAGTATGTTGGCCTAGCAAAGAAGGTGCAAACCAGCCTCCTCGCACAATAAACTGTGAGCGAATGGTGAAATAGAAACAGTGTCATGAGCTTGTCCTCCGTGCTGATTCTACGCATAGCTTCGAACGAACCCACGCTTCTACGGGCAAGCGTGAACAGTGTTTAAGCTGTATGTGACTGATCTAAAACACTGAGCCTGTTTCTTCTGCAGAAATCTACGGTGATTGCCAAAAGGTAACAACAACTGCTTTCATTTACACACGACCTTCCAAGTGCCCGTCAACACTGTCAAAGCGTTAATATAATGTTTCGCATGTAATACAAATAAGCGATCGCACAGATAGGGTTTGCCTTGGAATGAAGTCAACTCGAAATTAAGAACATGAGTAAATTTGCATAACATAACACTTGCGTAGCACCCGCAAACAAGCCGCAACTTAGACTCACGAGAGACGCTTTGTAATGGGAGTGCCAAGAATCGGCTGCTAACCAACGATCGTTCTTTACCTGTGCATGCCCGCTCAAGACATGCCCCGCGGTCCACGTAATTAGGACGACGAGCCAAACACACTAATGCAGGGTTCTAATTCAGGAACAAACTACAAACAGCATAGAACCAAGAAAAAAAATCAGTTTATGTGTATTCGCTTTCCGGAATATTTGCGAGCCTCTTTTTTTGCCTTCATGTACGTCTCCGCAGGTGTTTGACCAGTGGAACGCAACCGGTAAATATCTGAAGAGGCGCCAGATTCCCTACGGATACCACGTGGATAGCTACAATGGAAATAACTTCTACGTTATCGAGCTGCAGCCTTGTAACTGAATTATATTTAATAGTTGTACTTACTAATCGTTGCCAATGTATAAAACAGGAGGACCCCTTGCATGCAGCCTTGAGCTACGGGACCTCCTCCTTTATATTCAACCCAATATGCACCAGCTTCTTGAATAATAAATGCTAATTTGCTTGACTGATTGAACGTTGAACGAGCTCCCATTTCGCTTTCTTACAGCCGGAAGCACTGGTGCTTCTGCGGCGCTCCATATTGAAATGAACAAACTCACACACCTTATGACAGCGACGTGACTATGTGTAATTTCTCGTGAGTATCGTAAGACAGAGTGATGTAGCCTGACAGCACGCAGACTACGCGTTGGGTTCCAGATCACGAAAACAATAAGGACCGCAGCGCTTCAGTGGCGCTGACAAGAAAGTGATGTGGTCCCCCTATAGCTGCATCTAACCAACTAGCCCAAAAGTCGGTACTACTCCACATAAGAAAGCCGCTTCATTGGAACTTCGTCTCAGCACCAACTCAGCCGGACACAGGGAACTGGTTCCACAACAGAGAGCGCCCTCATTTACCGTTTACAAAACTAGCCTGTCCGTACAACATCCTTGCCTGACGAGTAGCGTACGGTAGCTGTGTACCCCGGAATCACCGGCGTGCAAATTAAAGCTTCTGCGAAGGAAGTTCGTTGGGGCAGCTATAGCTGGCACATATCTCTCCGTCGAGAACAGGCGAACAAGGCCTGCTCTAGGCTATTTTTACATATTTTACCCATTTATATATACTGTGATCTGGTACCAGATCAGATCAGGGTGGTCATACATAGCAATATCCAAGCGCGTAAACACATACGAATTCAGAAGAATTGCAGGCATTTTCAAACATTGGTAAAGAATTCTTGGAACACTATTAAAAATACATAAAAACACACGAGCATATAAACACACACAAATTCATAACATTTGCAAGCATTTTTCAAACATTGGTAAAGAATTCTGGGTAGCAATCTCGGTATTAAGATTATTGCAGTCGGTCATTGTCCTAAGGAAAAAAAGAATATTTATAACGGTTATTCCGTTTGTTCAAGGAGGTTATTGTTATAGCATGCCTTCGTCTCTTTTCATAACCTGGTGAGCAAGCAAAGAACTTGGAAGTGTTAACGTTTTAATGGCCGTGTACAAGCTGAAAGAGGAGCCTAATCTGCAAACATGGCTGCGCACAGTCACCAGAGGTAATCCAGTGCGTCTTATGAGCTCACTAACAGACGTACGGCCGTCTGAATTGAAAATAAACCTAACTACCTTATGCTGTATACGTCCGAGATATTTAAAATATTGATTAAGGTGAATGGGTCATGAATAATTACAGCATGTTCCAACAACGGGCGACTAAAGGAATTGTACACTAATAAACGAACGCTATACAAAGATGACTTCAGCGAGCGCCTCAAGAAAAACATTTTACGCAAGGAATTTGCAATAACGATATAGAACAGATAATTCGTTATCCAGAGGCCAAAATATTTCTGCTCTGTCACCTTTAATAGATATATGCTATCAATGCTATATGCAAATTAAAGAGGTTTTTTCTTGTGTGCAATTTCCACAAAAATAATTTTTTTTCGAAGCTTGTAGACATTTGCCAGTGTTCGCATCAAGCGCTGACCTTTGCTAGGTCATTATTTAGACCTAGCTAATCATAAACAGAAGATACCTTTTCGTACAAAATAGAGACATCTACATAAAGTTGCACGGAAACTGAAAGTTCTGTCACAACGTCATCAATAAATAATATAAATAAAAGTGATCCCAAAACGGATCCCTGGGGGATGCCATATGAAACCACTGCTTTGTTGGAAGTATTCCTTAAGGTGACGGAATGGGCGTCTCTTAGAAAGGTAGGCTGTGATCCAATTAAGTATCTGGTTATTTTTCAGATAATATCCTAATTCATGAATTAATTTGTTATGTGACACCTTGTCAAATGCTTTGAGAAAATTCATTATTATAACGTCGGATTGCTTCCATTCACTAATTGTAAGTACGAGATCGTGCACGTGTCTCCACTAATTGAGCACATGTAGAGAACCTACGGTGTGAAACCATGTTGGACATCTGTAAGTACCTTGTGCTCTTCTAAGAAACCTAACATATGTTTTCGAATTGCGTGCTCTAAAATTTTGCATAATGTAGATGTCAGTGATGCAGTTCAGTAATTCTCGACGTGTGCTTTCTTTTCCTGGATTTATGCAAAGATTTGATTTCGCCCGTCCTCCAGTCATTCGGTCGCGCACCATCGAGCAAATTAATATCCCCACTCTCATTTATAGCTACATCAGATATAGCAGGAAGCGATATAGAAAAGTTGGGAAGCCAACTATTATTCTTTGTAAATACCGACTCTAAGAATTTGTTAAAAGCAGTAAAAACGACAGTCTCATCAGTAAAACATTTGCCGCCTACTGGTGGAAGAAGGTTTAGATGTGATTAGGCGCCAGAATCTCCCGGGACACGTTTAATAAACGAGGGAACGAGCGTTACGTAATATTTTTTCTTGTGGCAAATTTTTCTTGTTTATTTTTCTTGTTTTAGTTGCTCTGAAGTTTCTCCCACGATAAATTTTAAGGTTACATTTGTTCTTTATTTCATTTTTACCTTTTTAAACTTTCGCTGTGAGCGTAACGCCTCACGAGAAATCCATGGGTTACGTTGCACACATTTTTTTTTCGAAATTTTTGGAACAATACGGTAGATACTTTCAGAGACGATTTCTTTAAAGGAAAGCCATATGTCATTTGTATTACAAGTGCTGTGCCTGAAATCATCGAAGTAGAAATCAAGCATATGGAGAATAGATTCGTCCTTAGCACGAGAAAAATTGGGAAATAAATGAACACTGTTTCGGCGTTCTAGGCGTACACTTGACAAGCTCAACAGGACAGCTTTGTGATCAGAAATCCCGTTTATGACTTCACAGGTTATCGCATTACGGATGGCACCTCTTACAAAACAATAAGTCTAGAATTGATCCTACGGCTTCTTGTACTCTCGTGAAATTATTCACCATTTGCAACAATTCAAGCGTGAACACAATATCAAACGTTGTTTAATCAGCACTGTGGGCAGAATGCAGTGAAAATGTGTTCCAATCAATGTTGGGTAAACTAAAGTCCCGAGCCAGTAGTATTCTGTCATCTGATCTTAGATGACAGTGTAAATATTCCCTTAAGTTTTCAAGGGCCGCAACAAAAGAGCTTGGAGACCTATAAAAATGCCAAGGATAAAGCGCTTTTTTTTACGTATGCTTTGGAAAAGACAGCTTCGGTGCCTTGCGCATCAGGCATTCCAAAAAGTTATATTGATTATTTAAACAAAATGGCCACTCCTCCACCTCTTCTGTCGCTGTCACCGCGAGAGACCTCAGAGCCCTTAGGAACAAATTCGCTATCATATGTCTCGCTGCTCAACCAGGTCTCCGTAACCATGGCAATGCCCGCGTCGTGCAGGAACAGCATGCCCTCGAGTTCTACAGCTTTATTGACAACGCTACGACAGCTTATGTTTAGGATTTTCAGTGTCGCACTGGTCCCTTTCTAGTGTCATTGTTGGTTGTTCGGGATCTTATATCGTTTGTTTTTTGCATTACCCCATACAAACATATCGCCGTTAATGCTTAACTTGTCAAAATGGATGGAAACAACTTTATTTTGAATCCGGCAAATTTGACGACCCGGGCTCAGGTCTCCCATGAGGGGACTTCGAGGCCTTGCCTCGTCGCCGCCTCTCGGGCTTGCTGGACAGCCCACTGATGTGTCTTGAGGTCGGAGCTGCGCAGAGCGGCGGCCCACTTCGACGCAAGAGCCTCCGGAGCTACTGCCATTGTAGCTTATGTAACACGACACTCCCACAACATGTGTGACAGCGTCGCTCTAGTTTCCTGACATAATTTGCAAATAGCAGTAGGGTATTGCGCGGGGAAAATGTGCTGCAATCGCACCAGACTGGGGAATGTTTGTGTTTGCAGTTGTCGCCAGATGACTGCCTGGCGACGTTTAAGCATGGGGTGAGGTGGGGGCAGCGACCGCCTGCCTAGCTGGTAGTGCTTGGTGATGTCATTGTACCTGACCAGGCGTTCTCGCGTGTTCTGAACCAGGAGTTCCGAACTCGAAGAGGCGGTCTCCGATTCTTCGCGGCGAGTCAGTTCTCGCGAAGAGCGGTGTGCTACCTCGTTCAAGTTAGGGAGGCCCTCATCGGTGGGGGTGGCGACGTGCGCTGGAAGCCACATGATCGCGGTGTTATTGAAGTGCTGTCGACCACCTTTCCTTAGAATCTGGAGAGCTTCGGAGGAAATGCGCCCCCGCGCGTAGCTGCGAACTGCGAATTGTGAGTCGCTAAAAACTACCTCGCAGAGGGGGTCGGTAAGCGCAAGCGCAATCGCTACCTCTACCGCTGTTTCTGGGTATTTCGTTGCGACACTACACGCGTGCGTAAGCCGGGAGCTAACGTCTACGACTACCGCCGTGAACCGGTGTTCTCGTGTGTATTCTGCGGCGTCTACAAAGCGCGTAGTCCTCTTTCTACCCAAGGAGCGCTGCAGCGCCTTGGTACGGGCCTGGCGTCGGCCCCGATTAAATTCGGGGTGCATGTTTCGAGGGATAGGGGCGGCAATCAGCGTGTCGCTGAGGTCGGGTGGAATGACCTGTTTCTGACCGTGTTGGACGTGGTAGTTGAAGCCGAGTTTCCGCAGGATGTACCGGCCCGTGGCTGTCAGAGACATGCGTTCGAGTTGAGAGGTTCTTTGCGCATCCACGATTTCCTCAAGCGTGTTGTATACCCCCAGCTGTAGCAGACGAGCAGTGCTTGTGGACTCCGGTAGGCTAAGGGCGACCTTGTAAGTCTAGTGTATAAGGGTGTTGATTTTCTCCCTTTCGGAGACATTCCAGTTGTGGAAGGCAGCCACATAAGTGATGTGACTGATTGCGAAAGAGTGTATGAGCCGCATGAAACTTGTCAAAACACAGCTTAACTTTAGCACCATTCCTCTTTTGCTGTGATGGGCTTTTCCGTAAGTCCTTTCTGACGTCACGAATTCTTCTTGATTAGTCCTCACTGTCTGAAAATTCTGTACCTAGCACTTTCGGGCATGCCCTCATTATTAACGTCTTTTCTTGGTAGTCATGTAAATCAATGATGAAAGGGTTAATCTAGCTTGATTTCCTACCTATTCGGTGGCATCTTTGCATTCTCCTTATCGTAACTCGTAGTTTTTCATTAAGAATATCCTTTGTTGTTTTGTCCGTAAGTTCTGAAACTGTTGCCTTTTGTTCTTCTTTTATACCGTAAGTAAGTAAACTGTTCCTACGGCTTCTATTATGCAAGTCGTCGGTTTTACTTGACAGGTATGATACAGTGGCTTCAAGCTTATTACTAGTTAACTTCATATGCTGTACTTTCGTTTTTACGGTGTTGATAGTTGCCACCTCGTCTTCCAAACTTTTAATTCTCTCTGTCAAATCGTATATTTTTTTCCTCAATAGAACCCTGTTTTGCAAGAATGTCCCTGACATAAGACGTCAGAGCATTTTGGCGCAAGAGGATCTGCTTGACCATTTCCTTTTCAGTCATATCTGGGCCGGAGTTTAATTAAACATCACCAGATTTTAAAAGATCCCCTTGGGAAGAAAAGAAAACGCAAGACAAAACACTCCTTATACGCAGGGGGCTGGGCAGCAGCGACAAAAAGTGGTTGTCGCTACGATAGCAATGGACAGATAGGTAGTCACTAACCTGCGCATTGAAGCAAAATTGTTCCTTAAGCATTGCGACTGAGGGGCTGCTGCCAAGCCCACTGAATGCAAGCTGTGATGCAGCTCTGACGACTTCGTGTTCTAAAGTATATATGGCCATACAAGGGGGTTCGGACGCGCAACCACTTCCGCCAGAAAGCTGCGCCATCGCGTAATCGCATCGAGCGATGCATCTGCACATTGGAGAGCGCTTCCCCATGACGGTGTAGTACATTCGATCTATATTTGATAAGAGTTATGTACGTCCTTCGTTTCCGGAAGACTCCAGTCGCAATCTCACAAACTTATTGAGCCATCGTCGCAGTACGTTGTCTTCGCGCCGTCGTTGTCGTTGTCATCGAAACAGTTAATGTTTTGTGTGGCACGTAAGTCTTTTTCTTGAGTGTCCATTTTCAAGGAATAAGGTGTTTCAGCAGAAGCAGCAGCTAGAAGACTACAGCAGCATGAACAATGCAGACACTGTGGCTAGCGTCTCAGATCTTTGGTTAGTGAACGGTTGATTCAGGTTGTCGAACCGAACCTGAACCCGAACCGAAAAGACTTCCCGAACCGGAGCTCTGACCTCAACTGAACCTGAACACGAACAAACATTCTTAGAACGTGCCTGAACCCGAACCGGACATGAACGTAAAAGATAATAACGGTTACCGGTTCAGCACGAAACGGCTTAAGCATTTGGTAATAAGAGATTATTCGACATTTTTTAACCGGTGCACCCCACGAGAGTGTCGTTACGACCCACGAATCGCTTTGTGTGCGAGAACGGGCATAGACGATAGCTAAGGGCCGGTATGACATAGGTAAAATATGTGTGCGGCCACCTCTGCAGAAAAGCTTGCATTCGGCCATGCCAGGTGTGTTCCGCCGCCGAAAAGTTGTTCCGAGGGCACCGCAGGATCACTGCTTTTCATTGATACTTCCACTTCGGCTGTTATGGCAGCTCGCTACTAATATCATACGCAACGTGAAGCCCAGACGTCAGGGCACACGCAGCGCAAAAAAAAGAAAGGCGGTGTCCAGTACAAGAAAAATTACCGCCCCTTCCAGTCCGTGAAGATGGTCGAACGGCGAAGCTGTGCTAGTTACATCGAGTGTTAGACCATGCAAGTCAAACGTCGCAAACAGTCTATATTGTAAACCTTTTGTTTCACCATTCTTTCACGCCCCGGCACTGCCGACGTATTTCCGCGTCTCGGGCGCGCACTTCGGGATCGGCCTCCCGGTGCTGCCCTTTAAACTCGGCATCTCTGGCGCGCAACTCGGGGTAGGCGCTACGACAACGAGCCCGTTCACAAGCCAACTCTCGCTGACGCTCTCGGTAGGCAGCTTCGTCTTCAGGAGCACGCAATACTCGTGGTCTTCCCATAGTTGTAGGTGGGGTGGAATGTGTGGAACTAATAATCCAAAGCTCCGTATGTTGGGGGGCAAGGCCCAACACCGCAGATGCGGACGCTGCAGTCGTTTTGGCGATTGGTTGGATTCGTTTGGCAATTGACGTGGCTGCCGGCACTTCTTGCTGGCGCAAGAAGCGCCGGCAGTCACGTGCTCCTATTGTCGCGTTTGAATCGCTGGACACTGTTTGTTGACCACAAACCGCCAGCATATTATTTGTTTCTTTCGCAGTAGGGTGGAATCAATCGTCGGTAAATTCTATGCTGATATGGCTCAATCGCCGAGAATTCACCTTGTGACAAACGTACAAGATTCGCGTATAAGATAACAATCTCACGGGGGGAATGGGTCACACCAACCCCTTTCCCCAGTTGATCTCTTCCTCTCCCGCTAGGTCACGTGGCCACTTTTTAGCGAAATCCGACAACGACGGCTCAGGGCCCACATAAACAGTTTCACTATGACAAATGGCAAACCCAACTAGTCCATAAGCACGGTTTATTGTAAGAATAAGCCTGCGATCGCTGATGAATGCTGTCATCTTCTCTGTGTGTGGTAACTACGGCTGTAAACGGAACAGGAAATCTGGTGTTCTTGCGCGCCATGGTTCAACGCACGTTATACGCCTCCAAATGGAGTACAATGTTCTCCGATTTCGGCAAAACACTCTCGGGGCACCACATGTGTGATTTCGGGCCTTTTTGTCTGCGCTTAGTAAGCGCACGACTCTGAGTCACGTGCATCTGGGTAAGGTATATTGTTACGCTTTTTAGCAAAGACTGTCTTTGTTGATTGTTCAGACGCATATATGTCCTCATCTGCCTATAATAGAAAAATGTTAGCCCAAGCTAATGACAACTTTGGCCACTGGGTAGCAGTAAAAGGCGTGACAATGGCATGGCGAGAAGACAATCACGAAGCTACAATGAAAACGATTGAAGGACGATGACGGCATCTGTGACAACGAATGCATGACGGCTGTATGACGACGATGACGGGGTGATGATGGCATGACGAGAATCGGATGACAAAGCTTGAATAACAATGATGTAATTACCAAGACAGCATCACAACCACGATCTACCTAGATGCCCAATCTATTATTTAACTTGGGCCTCTTGGTCGCGCTAGAAGGCGTGAGTGCCACTAATCGCTGAGAATGAGATCACGAACCTGAAATGACAACGATGGAGCAACTCTGACGACATCACGACTACGAGGAGATACCTAGTGGCCCACACAGATACGCAACTGGGATGCTGGGTTTGCGTAAAGGGCAAGATAGATAGATAGATAGATAGATAGATAGATAGATAGATAGATAGATAGATAGATAGATAGATAGATAGATAGATAGATAGATAGATAGATAGATAGATAGATAGATAGATAGATAGATAGATAGATTCAAAATGTTTGAAGTAGGCAAAGAATGCTAATGGCATTAACAACAAAATTCGATTGAATTTAGGTGCGTCTTCACCAATCTCGTTCGGCGCGCAAAAGGGATCGTGTGCTCTACGGAAGCTATCGTATTCGGAGCATCGGGCAACAAGAAAAATTCCGTTGTGTTTGGATTTCATCACAACACAAACCGCTCTTAGTTGAAAAGTCATTTGAGTGTGCCTTTATATAAAACATGCTGTGCGCGTGGTGTATGTAAAACAGGCTGTACATATCGAGCCTACTCGCAGTCTTTATATGGCAGGCTGTGCATGTAGACTCACTCATTCCTTTAACATGCTCGCACGTTTACCGCAAGATAGTCTCGAACCAAGAATGACAAACTGAGCACATCTATATAGAGATGGTGCGTTTCAGCAGTCATTGTCTTAATGACGACGTTTATTGTTCGCTGAACAAGAAGCGAAAAATTACGATCACGGACAAAGTCAAAATTATTATGGACGTTTCGGAACTCAGGTGGCGTTTCTTTCTTCACAGTGCAGCAGACGTAGTGTCATAGTTCCTCGTTGTGGGGCACCTTAAAGGGACTGACAATACATTTTCATGGTACCTATTTTTTTAATGCAATGGAAAGCTTACTGATCAGAGTACCTAACATGAAGTGGCAACGAGGAAAACGCCGTGGAACGTTCTTTATCAGAATTTTCTGATCTCCAGTGAGGATGTCGTTGTTCATTGGAAGCATGCTGAAAACGGTGATAGATAAGTGCGATAGCGATTATACGCCGGCATTAGTGGGAGGTAGATGACAAGTGCGGCCGTAACTGCGAGAAAGTATAATTTTGTTTATCAAATCGATGTTCCTGCGATTCATGCTTTCCAAAGTGTTTCTGCGAAAATAGCCACGTGTTTTCGTGTTGTCCTGTTCAAATGCTTTGGTATTTAACCAGCCAAACGAAACTCATCGGATTGAAAACGAAACGATGCTTTTACACGTGACACGTAGTTCAGCATGTTGACGTAGCCATGAGTGCACTTTTGATTTCCGAAGCACGTAATAAAGCACAAATGTCTAATACTACAGGAACTGCAATTCTAATTAGTAATTATGTTGTGCCTAATAACAGCCGACTTATGTAGAGTAATCTCACAGACTACATCCGAAGTATCAAGGTTTCACAGCCAGGCCTCGCCACTTACTGGTTTTTGAGACTTTCTTTGCCCGTTTAAAATTATAATTCCTATTCAAATCGTGAACACCGTGCTGGATTACATCACTACAGTTCATGGTCATTTCATTTCCATCATCGTTGCACAACATATTTTGGCAAGTTGTCAGTCCCTTTAGTATGGAAAGAAAATGGTGCTATCACCTGCAATGAATCCATTGCTTCCTTAGGATTTTAGAAAGCAACAGCAACCGCTTTCTTTATTTCTTTTAGTTAAGACAAATAAATTATGTTACCTACATCTGACTGCTTACAACCATTATTTCCTGCTCTTCGCTTCATTTATTCAGAACAAACGTGTGTCTTTTCAGATAATTATTTTGCTCGCACCTCCCAATTTTCGACTCGGGCCCACTAGTGGGTACGTGCCAGAATTACGAGGTCATTATCATCATCGCCTCTGTAGGACACACCGAGCCGATATGCGGACGTTCCTTCTCGCAACCGTGTGGTTCTTGTCGACGACGGGAAAGAGCCTCCAGGAGTGCCGGGAGGAGTACAAGAAGCAGCGCCCCTCCCACACCGCGTGCCTGCCGCCGAACAGGGAGTGCACCATCGATGCTCGAGGAGTCAACGCAACTGAGCAGGAACTCATACTCAAGACGCACAATGTCTACAGGAGCATGGTAGCCATGGGCAAAATTAAGCACTTCCCAGAAGCCAAGAATATGCTGCAGCTACGCTGGGATGAAGAGTTGTCTTCTGTGGCACAGGCGAAGGCAGAGCAGTGCACTCCCGACAGCGGAAAACTAATGCACGACAAACCCGAAGATCGTTTCACCACCAAGTTCAAGTCCACGGGACAAAACTTAGCCTTCCGCGCCAGCAGCGCCAGTTTCGATTCCACTGACTGGCCCGGTCAGATCAAGGCGTGGTTCGACGAGTACACCCACTATCCGCCGCAGAGCGTCGATCACTTCTCGCCTCCCAGCGGAGAACCGACCGGACATTTTACGCAGGTTGTATGGGCAACGACGCGCTACGTGGGCTGCGGCTACGTGGACTACATCGTCGAAGGCTACTCGAGGTTGCCGTACATGCAACTCTACGTTTGCAACTATGCCAGCGCGGGCAACGTTTTGTTGCGGCCAGTGTACAATCCCGGTGATGTGTGCTCCGCCTGCCCAGAAGGCACCGCATGTGTCAAGGACACCGGGTTGTGCTCCTCTGCTGAAGCAGGTGGACATTCTTACAGGGAACCGGACTCCAACTCACCGGAAGGGAGTAAACACGGTGACGACGGACATATTCAAGGTTCTATGTCAACTCGAAAAAGCACTGCGCCGGCAATCGTTCAGCCGTTGAGACCAGTGTGCGTGATTGCTGCGGTATACGGTATGCTCATGGTCTGGTGGGCGTCTCCCGTGTAGATGGGGTGCTAAACCGGGAATTATCACCCACGCCTTTCCTTCATCTTTTTCTCCCTACCACTGCCCTTGCTTTCCGTTAATTTGAGCGAATAACTTGCACTAGCCGCCGTTATATTACCAAATATGCGTAGAAACGATAGTTATACGGGTATGAGTCTCCTTTGAACAGGGTGCCCGTTCTTGGACGTCCTCGTCCAGTTATAACTTGCCGCTCGTATAGACCTCTCCGCCAGCGTAACTACACACACCGTTACTTATTTTTCTCGCAAAATAAACGCAAACCTTGGTTTCGAACAACATGTAGCGCCTTCATTTATGAATGCGTCGAAACATTGTTTTTAAGTCACACAAACAAGGGAATGTGAATTAAAGAAAGGATCAGCACGAGTTCGATTGAATCACTACTAGTGAAATGCGCAATTAATGGCAAGTTTAATGGTTGAAAGGGTTGGTGGACTTGTTTTAAGTAAAGCGAATTTCAAAGTGTTCTGTGCCCCTGAACTGTGCAGCTTGCCACGAAACCTCAGCACGGTGAATAACGCGTGAAATAATATTACCCTTTGGTCCCTATCACGTTGATCTCTACCGACAGCCACCTAGCCCACCACGGGGGTTTGACGATCTGAGCCCTTAGGGGGACAATGAACTCAGCCACGTGCCTTTTATGTGCACGAAGTGAATGCTAGTTCAGTCCCTACTGCGAGCGACGTAGAGCACCGCACAACGAGAAGGCATTCAGTACCATTTATTAGCGCAAAAAAGGCGTTTATTATACGTCTATATTGGCATTGACTGACTGCTACATCCTCACGGTGAGCATGAGCCTAAGCTCCCGCCATACGACGGTCACACCAAAGACAGATACAGGGAGGGGAGGAAGGGTCATCAGCTCCTCCCCTTCGAGTTTCGTATAGATGTTTCGTTATTAATGGTAGGTCTTGCCCTGTTACAAAAATTAGTATATAAGAAGCCAACAAACACTGACACCAAGGACAACATAGGGGAAATTACTTGTGCTTAATAAATGAAATGAAGAAACGATAAGTTAATGGAAATTAAAGTGGATGAAAAAACAACTTGCCGCAGGTGGGAACCGAACCCACAACCTTCGCATCTCGCGTGCGATGCTCTACCAATTGAGCTACCGCGGCGCTGTTTCCCCGTTCACTTTCTTGGGTATTTATGTGTCCTAGTAGAACCCTGGGAGTGGGTTCGGTTCCCACCTGCGGCAAGTTGTTTTTTCATCCACTTTGATTTCCAATAATTTATCGTTTCTTCATTTCATTTATAAGCCCAAGTAATTTCCCCTATGTTGTCCTTGGTGTTAGTGTTTGTTGGCTTCTTATGATATGACTAATAAAAATCGGGCCCCTCGGTTAACCCCCTTTCTTCTCGTTTATATATATATATATATATATATATATATATATATATATTGTACGAATGCGCCTGCCCAAGCTGGTTATATATGTGTGATACTTGTGAAAATAAGTTATTTTTGGACGTAAAAACAGCGCTTCGTCTACGTATGTCAGCATCGTCTCTTTGTACTTGGTGAACTAAAGGCTGAAATATAAATTGCAGTTTCTAACTTTCAGTCGATAGCAATTAAATAAGCCAGCAATCAGGATTTTCCTCAGTGACCTCCCTTAGTTAAAATAAAAGCACGCGACGACATTTACGCTTCCGAAAAAAGCTTCTGGGGTGTTGCGTGCTTAAACCACATTATAATTATGATGCACGCTGCAGTGCGGAATTCTAGAATAGTTTTGACCACCTAGGGTTCTTTAACACATGCACCCAAATCTGCAGTATACGGGCGTTTGTCTTTGTTTCTTCTTCCATTTCGCGATCATCAAAATGTGGCTGCCATGGCCGGGATTTGATCCCGCATCCTAGAGCTCTGGCTTAGCAGCACAACGCTAAAGCCACTACGTCACCACGGCGGGCATGCTTCTGAACGATGAAGAAGGACAGTTTGTGCTAAACACCGCGACGATGTTTGTTACCTCTGTAGTGTTACGTCAAAGTATTCTGAATCGTTGGAAGAACACTTTGGAACTTATTTTCGGATGAATGTATAGCTGGGGGCCACACTACCCTCTCACAGTCGTTGGTACCCTGCTCAGAATGTCAAGATTTTTGCCATTTGAAGAGTGGTGACGTCACGGCATCTTTGGCAGGAAACTTTGGGGCTTGTTTTCGGACACTTCTCGCAGGTTCGGATGACGTATCAAGCGGTGCATGTAAAAGTAGGTATACTCTCGTCGAATATGAAAGGGAACACCTCATCTATGTTCGAACCGATATTTTTTCTAATGCTCAAGCCAGAACTTCACCCATTGCTATTTGTTCTGTTCTGCTGTTGAAGATTGCTGCTCATGGAACTTTTCCTCATTACAAGCGCGCACGTGGCTAATTCGTTGTCAGCTTTCATATTGAACGACCCTGTGCAAACGATAGAGAGCTGGCCCTCCCCCGCCTTATGACACAAGTCAAAATAGCTCAAAGGTTATGCAGTGTCCAGCCTGAAGCAACTCCTTAGCCAGCATGAACAGCTGCCAAAAACAACCTTTGTGATCTCAACAGAAAAAAACACAGATTGCAGTAACAAGAGAAAAATATTGAGACAGAAGCCGGCAAGTACAGTAACAAATATTTTACTGGCTCAGTCAACACAGCGTGCAAACATGAGTCGAAAGCACATTTTGCTCCCAGAGCCACCCGTGACGTTTCAAAAGAAACCACATTACACTATGGTGGGTTGGAAATGGGCCAAGGCTAACTCTCACTTACAAAATTCATTTGCTCGACCAAAGGCGCACTCCCCTGCATGCATTTCCTCGAGGCTGCTGCTTCGCTGCCTCTGAGATTTTCCGCTGCCTGTTGTTGCAGGCGGCCAGTGTTAGACTAATTCATGCAGCAACACGAGAGGGCCACGTGCCGCAACGCCCCATTTATAACAGAACGACGTCACATTCAGGGTGCACAGACCCTGCGTTACGCTCCAGATCTTTACTAGAAGTCCATACAAGTAAACAGCCGTGCCGACTTAAGGACCGGCGCCTTTTATCTTACCAAGTTCATGCTTTTGTCGCTCTGTGGATAGCAGAAGAAAAGGCTGCTTGCTCATTTGTGTGGTATCCCGGCTCGTAGCGCAAATGCCTTCTGTTACCTAGAGCCGGGCTTGGCAGCAACGCTTGCAGCGCTTGCAAAACGTTGCAGCGCTGAAACTTCGCACGCCAACGTCAGCGTCGTAACACGCAGCCTAGTGAGTGGAGGAAGCAGGTTTCTGATAGTACACCCGTGAGAAGAAGTATACGGACCGCACGGTCTCCGAAAAAAACTAAATTTATTTGCAATTCGCATGGATAAACTTAAATTTACCAGTAGACCGGAAAGTTCACCATGCCAAGCTTGGACTGCAGTCCTCAATATCAAGTTGCATTCACAGGCTCAGGGAAAAAAATCGGCTTTATCGCGCAATCCCTGGTCCGCATACTTTTTCTCACGGGTGTACATGGTGCGATTTCGTGTCATCAAGTTTACCACTCATCTTGAGGCGCATGTGTCCAGGTCCCGACCTGACTACAAGCACCGGTCATGCTAAGACATAGGAGCGCATGCGCTTCTTGCAGCTCGCGTGACCCTGGACAGAGCTTGACTCATGGAGGAATGAAATAAACGATAGGAGGGATAACCAGGACACTGTCAAATTCCGCCTTATTGTCAAATTATGCAATGGCGGCATTTTAAACCAATCAGAGAAGCCAAGAGGGCTGCTACGGCCTCTCTGATTGGTTCAAAATGCTGCCATTACCAAATTCGACAAGATGGCGGAATTTGGCTATGTCCAGAAAAGCACCTTCGGAAGGAGCATCACCTCAAGCAACCAGCGTTCGCAAGTCAACTCACCGTGAAGCCATTCCCTTTGCCTTTCCTTCTTCAAAAGGTAGGCCCAACATGTGACCCTCCTCACCGGACCCGGCCCAGTGTGCTTGGTTCTTGGCGGGATTTAATGCCCACCGATCTTTATAGTACATGCCACATGGGCCCACTCTGCGTATGTCATAAACAAAAACTTCAGTGTAACCTCCAAATGGATATTTTAGAGTAAATAAACCTGTCATTAATCCATTAAATAAAAGAACGTGTCATTATCGATTAGCCTGCGATTTTCTTGGACCCCTCCCCTCCTATTCCGCCGCCCAGTGCTGTGCACCGGGTCACTCTCCTCATTGTGGCAGGAAGCTTCCATGTCAGGCGTCGTGTTAAGGCACACAGAACACTAATATTTACTTGAGAATTCAAAGAGGCAAATGATATGCGTGTTCACAGCAGTTCAGCTTCCGTTGTTTGCGTGGTGTCGGCCGCGATAGCTTAGCGATGGCAGAGTAGGCCCAGGGTGCACGTACTGTAAATGTCTCTTTCCAGCGCCGCGGTGAAAGTCACGAAAACTTATCGCGACATGACCACGTGTTGGGCCGGCTTCCTTCCCCTCAATTGTGTTGCGCGTTGCTAGCTCCTAGACCCCTCTTTCCTCCATGGTTTCTCTAACGCATCGGGCTAAAGCAAACGTTAATACAGGAGCGATACTGTTATTGTTCGAAGAGTCGCACCATTTTCCTGGCATATTTTAGTTCCGCACTCAAACGGCCGTAGCGCCTTCTGGCCAGTGCTCTTTAATCATATACAGCTGTGAGACGCTACATAGGTTTTTCTTACCTTCGATTTTATTGATGAAGTTGAGAATGCGCTTTGATCCGTGCAATTAAACCGGTCGACGACACATTTCAGAGGAGTGACGCACTCGTAAACGTGCTGACACAGCATGAGCAGGGAAGGAATGGCTATTTTCATTGCTATGTATTGAAAAACATGAAAGAGTTGAGAGTGCTGCAGGACCCCTCCTTGGCGCTCTTAGTTGCTTGAGCGCTCGCTTGGGATGACAAAAATATTCGGCGACTCAGTATCAGTTACCGCACTGTACAACCAAGAAAAATATTCTTCTTGTTTTTAATTAGTACCTGTTGCTCATGCTTTTAGCCGCTCCGTGATCGCAACGGCCCGTCAGTCATGTTTTGTGCGTGTTCACACATGAGAAACGTACGTGTATGTGTGTGCATACGGTGGCTCGCCAGTCATGTTTGATAATTCGTATGTGTGTACGAGGGTCATCTACCACGCGAAGCTTTTCCACTGTGTGCTCTCACCGTAGCCTAATAACTTTAACCTGCTGGCTGATAAGTACCGGTACCGCATATAAGCGAACGCGGAATATATAATACTGCGTACACCGTGCAGTCTGTCGTGTCTCTTCTTCATCCCAATGTTCGTTGCTGCTCGCTGCGGAAGATCGGGGACCTCCGGCTTCATGGCCGCATCACGGCGTGTCTATTATCATTACGCAGCCGTAAAACATCCGGACAACTCGGTATCTAATCATTAAGCGCCGTCTCGGCGAGTGAAAACGCGATGTTCGATAAAGCGGCAACGACATGTATACGTTTCGGTCGCATTTTCCGGCGATGCATCTTCCTTATGCGATGCACTACGCTCGCACCGAAATCACTGTCGTCGAAATTAATTGCACGCAATTTTCGCTTTAAGGTACCATCCCACGAGGCCCATTTCGGCGGTACAAACTCGGGGAAGCATACTCTACGTGATCATCAGCACCTCAAGCGCAATCATCGCATCGTTTCCTTCATTTCTGTCTGCGTGAATCTCGAGTAGAAAGCCGGAACTTGACGCCCATCAGTTTGATTTCCCTAGAGACTTTCTGCCCGATAACCTCTCCCTCTCTCTTGGTCGTAATTCCGGCGAGGGAAGCGTACTGCGCAACGAGTCATAGAACTGAAAATGAGAAGCCGGCGTAGCGTTGATATATAGAAAGGCACGACAGTGTGTATTAGATAACAAAAGATCTCATGTGGTATCTTTGATGACATTAACTTTCCACCACTCGACACTTTGCCTCTACTACAGAAGTTATCATTAGTGACCTAAAGTGGTAACTACGGTTCTATAGTATTCTATGGCGATTCCCGAGTGAAAATTTTATAACCATGCACTCCTATCACCTGTTAGAAGAAAAAAACATGGTTTAAAGCGTCGCTCTCAAGTAGCTCCTCGTCGTCATTAGGAATTGCCAGGTAGCGTCGTTCAGGAGCAGTGTTTTCTTGAGTCGATGGGCAGCTTGTATTTCTAGCACACTGTAGCGCTGTGCTGCACTCGGTAACGTGCTACTTGGTAGGTTCGAAAAAAGCTTCGGAGTCGAGCACCGTTAGCGAATACGCGGCTAAGACGAACAATTGGGGTTAGGTAGGTCGAGCAGTGTGCATAACAGATAACTGGTGGTCGATTACAGTAAATGAAATGTGTGCCGAAGAAATGAAAACACAGTCGAGTGCGACGAATTGGATGGAAGCATGTGATTTGAAATGTTCAGCCATAGGATGGAGCCAGTCTGCGCAGGACAGAGAAAATTGGGGGTTGCTGCAGGGTACGGGCCAGCGTCCTACAGCGAATAATAAATATGGTTGCGGTGGTTGGCGGTGACTACGACGACGGCGACGACGATGATGATAATGAAGGCGATGACGACGGTGGTGGTCACAAAAAAAAAAAAACAACGCTAGAACACTGGACACGACAGAAAGGTACGCACAGTCACCGTGATGTTTCTGTATGTGAGGTGACGATGGTTACCTCGCGACGTAATGTAGACGCGGCCGAAAACACGGCCGAAAACACTCTCGACGGGTTTACAACGGGGCTACGCCTGCTCCTCATCGTCGAGCTCCTCGTCGACGGAGATCTTCTCCTCGCGTATGGTGCGGCACCCTCCTGCGTGGCTGCTCTCCTCGCTGCTGGGGATGGTGCCGCCCGATTGGCTGGCGCCGTCGGCGCGCGAGTCGGCAGCCGAGTTGCTCTCCGAGCCGGCGTCGTCGCCGGAGCTCGGCACAACGGCAGCGGCTGCGGGCGGCCGGGGCTTGAACGAACGCATCAGCTTCCGCAGCCTCTGCCGCAGCGTGAGGCCCTCGCTCTCGGCCAGGGAGTCCCAGGAACCACGACTCCGCTTGTCCTGCTCGTGCTCGTACAGGGCCTTCACTTTATCTAGGGCTGCAGGGTGGAAGTGGGGCGTGCTAGGATTGAAGGGACTTGGAGCCCGTGCGATATCATGTCTATAGTCAAAGCAAAAGAAGTTGTTCTTCAAATATATAGTTTTAGCACAAAGGCATTACAATAATTAATTTGCCCTTGAGTTAAGAAGAAAGTACACTTTCAACTTAAGGTCAATAAAGATTTTTATATCACACAAAGAGAGAGAAAGCAAGAAGAGGAAAAGTGGGAATGTCAATGAGACGTGTGTGCGGTTTGATACCGTGCACTAAAGGTAAGGAAAACGGACAACAGAAATTTTAAAACGTGGAGAGAGTCATCACTTGTCGCATACAACAGTAAGTACAGCAGAACTCCAGGCAGTCACTCAGGCCGGTGCGCTTCAAGAAACCACAAACTTGCACAGCCGGTTATCAGGGACACTGCAGAATAGAGCTAACGTTTTATTACTGTGTCTAAGTCTAACATTTAGTAGTTATCACGCCTTTGCAATTCGCAACCATAAGAATGCAGTCGAGGTACAGGTATACTAATGGCGGGGAAATGAGAAACACATTAAGTTTTGCTTCAGGTTCTCTCCGGTGTTCACCTTATCACACTCGTTTTAGGCTATTAAGTCTTTAGATTAAATCTATGGTATAGCTAAAAGCAACGTGCGTTGCTGGACATTATTTATGTACTGCACGTATTCAGCGCGACGTCAGAATTTCATCCTGATGTTAACACTTGACCGTTATACGTTTTAAAGGACACCTGCATTTGTTTCCCCGAAAAACTACACTAAATAAAACAAGAGTAGCATTTGATCGGCTTAAAGTCCTACCAGAAACGAACGGATGATAAACTTTCTAATGTCATCGCAAGAAAGGCGGACACGACGGATTTACTTCAAGTTGGATGTAAAGTAAGCGTCCAGCAACCCTATACACAAACTTCATGCTTCTAAATGTCAACATACATATCAATCAAGTTTACGAAAGGAAGGCTATGCTTACCTAGTTTAAATTCGACTTCTTCGACGGGAACTTTGTTCAGATGCTTCCTAAAGACTTGGGTGAGCTTCTTCCGATGGAAGTCTGCCTCTATTTCTTGCTTCGTTCTCGGAATACGGCATTTCATGAAGCAGCACATCACCACCACTGAAAGTAAAGAAAATGCATGGATGTCAGATGAGCGTATTGCCGTTCATTTCGAAATACCGGTTTCGATTACTATCCCCTGCAGAGTCTGATTTTTCATTTAGGCAGCAGAAACAAATGTTTGCGAAATATGCGACGTCTTGTCCATTATTCAAAAACATCCAGCCATAACAGCATTTCTACATTTTCAAAAGTAAACTTGGCCGTACTGATAAAACTTCTATTAACGAAGGGGCTTCTTCCTTGGCAGATAGATAAGCATATGCTAGCAGTACATCTGATGACGCCTTTTCTATCTCTTTTTTCTTTCGCCACTGCAGAGTCCCTCTCCATGAGCACGCACGATGCCAGTGTCGTCAGAGCATCATAGGGCACAGAAAACATTGACGCTGTGTGCTCCATGTAGTCTTAATGAAAACGTGTGAGACACCTAAAACCTTATCTCTGCGCAAAAGTAATATTCATAACCTTCTTTTTATTTTCTTTATTTGTACCACACTGCAACTTGAATGCCTAGCAAGAAGGTAGGGCTGATGATGAAACTGACAAAAATGCAAGAAACCAAATGGTATCTAGATATGGCATTGATGAAAAGTCAGTAGACTCGACCGAGTCCTCCACCTATGAACACGTTTACTGTGAGCAGCAGCTACTCCCTAGACTTCCCCAATCACATCGAGCTTTGTTAACAGCCCCTGCAAATGATTCCGTGGAAAATTCGTCGACTTTGTAAAACGACTAACACGGCGGAGATGACGGGGAAGACGACCGCGAATGAGCCTGACCCGGTGTACCTGTGACTATAGGGGTACATTTCTGAACACGAAGTAGCCAGTTCGATCCCAGACGCAACGGCTACATTCCGATAGGGCTGGAATGCAAAAACCATCGCGTACTTAGATTTATGTACGCATTAATGAACTACGACGCGTCGAAAGTAATCCGCAGCCTCTCCCCCCCCCCTTCCCTTCCTTACTACGGCGTCTCTCGCAAAACATCTGTTACTTCGACACGTTAAAACCCCGTAATTGCTTATATTTTCTCATTCCAGATCGGCCTTTCTCTTCAAAAAATATAAAAACTCAATTTGTGATCGGCAAGAGTGTTTCACTGCAGGCATACCCTTTAACAGGTGAAGCCACACAATATCTCGCAGGGGAAAGAGGTCCGCGTGCAGAGGTTATGAATGCTCGAAACTTCAAAAGCGACACTGCTCTGTCAACAATAAATAAGTCTGCCGCAGATCAGAAATTTCAAAGATTGTTTCGCGAAATGTGAAATTACACTGATCTTTATTATTGGCTACATCTTTTCCTCAAATCAGAATCCGAGCGCGTGTATCGTAACAATTTATTTCTGCTTGCTTGAGACAAAAGTGCACTGATGCTCTGAGCTACTGTCGCTGCTTCGTATGGTCGCTCCGCGGCTACTAAACACGCTTTAAGGTATTCGTTAATGTGCGATCCCGCTTGAGAGCTTCGTAACCAGTACTTCAAACGCAGTCAACAGCTACATTTCCTACATGAAAGCTACATGAAAGCGAACGTCACTGCCAATTAGGCGCGGTGGAAATGTTGAACAAAAATCCCCTTCGGTCGCACAGGGTAGCCTGATGACTCCAAGATAGCTTGAAATTTAAACCCGCGCATACAGTCGTTAAGTGCCGTTCTATTTTACTTTCGTGCAATGGCAGCCACGGTGTCCTTGTCTCCCATCTCGCTACCCACAGCAGGGACTTAAAGAAACAGCGCAAGAAGAGTCTTACTGACGACGATGAGGCCTCCGAGAGAGAGGAACATGAGCTGCCATACTCGGAAGCCGGCGATGACGTCTTGCTCCAGCCAGTCTGCCGTGTCCTCCACGTGCAGAGAGGGGACGCACTCCTGCGAAAGCGGAAATGCCATCGTACACGTTTGAGTCACCACAGATGCCACGAAAGACATAACACGACTGCTAACGATGAGTCGCGGTCAATGCATCTAGCAAGTCGCTCTTGCAGTATCTGCATGAAATGGGCATTCATGCTTACATACAGTTTCGTTCCAACATTATCCCGCGTGGCAGCACATGCGAATGAAAAGAACCTCATTCGATAACACTTAAAAGAAAAAAGACTGCCTCGCCCAGCTTGAGCAGAACCTGCAAAGGCGCGACGCCAGCGTGAAGTACATGTACCGAAAGACAATTTGTGCTGAACTTGGGACAAAAAGTGATTCTTCTGCGAAATGTTCCGCAGAAACAGCATGTCTTGCTTGCGACTCTCTTTTTCTTGATTTATCCCCTTCCCTAAGTGATGGTTATAAATCCAGATGTGTGTCTGGTGAACCCTTCTGCCTCTTCTTGCTTCTCTCTCTGTCTCTTTATCGGTGCATAAAAATGGCAAAGGCAGCACAGCGGACTTATTAAACTCACGAATTTAGTCCGATGTTATGACTAAGACCGCTCCGCAATGCGCGCTTTACGATTGCTAGGTGAGAAAACACGGGCCGAATACTTTGAATGTTTGAAGGCAAAACGGCGGCGGATGCGACGGGTTTCTTTATTGTCTGTTTCTTTGTTTCTATTTTTATATACGTTGGAATGTGCGAAATATTTTATCATTTTGATGGCATCAGTGTAGAGCAACGTGGCGTCCCGCCCTGTGCACAAAGTCAATTTTGTCGCAACGACGGCACCTGTTTGACGTCGCGTCGTTATCACAAGACCATTTGTCACATGACGCAAGGGAACTTAATCACTGTGAACAAACATCAAACTGTACGGACGAGGTCCTTTCTGCGCGTTTTTCGGCATTGTCTGTTTTCTTCTACTGACCTGTAATTTTATTGGGAATGACAGATGTGGTCTCAGATAGAAATCACAAGCGTATAAAATAGATATTTCGACAAGGTCGTGTTC
This sequence comes from Dermacentor variabilis, assembly GCF_050947875.1. Classification (NCBI taxonomy): domain Eukaryota; kingdom Metazoa; phylum Arthropoda; class Arachnida; order Ixodida; family Ixodidae; genus Dermacentor; species Dermacentor variabilis. The sequence continues at coordinate 131,383,340 of NC_134569.1, forward strand.
CTTTCCTTAGCATTTTTTTCCTGTCTTTTTTTTTATCTATACCTTCGAGGCAAACGCGGGAACTCTTCGCAGATATGTAGATTCTTTTTCAAACATGCGTCGTTTCATGTAGCTTTTCCAAATCTGTCTGAAATTGACTATATGCCTTGTGAATCGTCTCAGGCCTGGGAATAATAAAAGCTAAAGTAAGACAAAGTAAGGCAAGGAAATCTTCACGTTGAAAAAAAAAGGACTCTCGATAAAGTGGTTCCAAAGTAAGCTTCGACAGAATGACAGAGTCTGACCGGAAGCAAAATGTGCAAGGCGCGATGTGGCCCGGGTGACAGCGAACGAGGCCGAGTCTCTGCAGGATGCCGCTGGGCGTTGGCCCTTGAGCGTGGCCATTTTTTTGTGCGTTATACGTAGCTGCCTCTATCCTTGATCAGCTCGACGGGACACAGTCGCGTTCATTCCTATTGTATGTGCCAAACCGCTCTTCCGGATGAAGCATGGGACAAGGGCCTGCGGTGGCGTCGTGCGCCGCCGAGCCAAAACCAGAGGTCAACAACAACAGCAGCTGCGTTGTTCCAGTGTGACTAGTTTCAGGGCCGACTGCGTCCTCGAAGGGCGTGGCACCGACGCGGTGTGCGCGAGTGCTACGGACGCGCGCGAAGTCTTCAGGCATACGCAGCGCGATAAGAGCGAAGAAACTACGCACGACAGCGAAAGAGATAAGGGTAATCGGCAGCGGTCTCGGCGGCTTAACGTTCGGGTGCTTGGAATTCACGGCTAAACGCGTAAAACTACTAGAGAACATGCGAGAGGTTCCCCGTTTCTCGTTAAAATTAATGCGGGAACAAGAAGCTGCAATTTCGCTTACGTGTATACAACCAAGTTGTAAACAGACGTAATTCTATAGGGATATGAAACAAGTGGTGGTTCGCCATCCGGTAAGCTAATGCTATAATAGCAAGGTTCGCCAGATGGTTTAATTTTTTTTAAATATATTTTCACTGGTCCGGCACTGTTCTGGGGTGATTGCTTGACCACGCAGGAGATGAAAAGTTGCGAGACCTGCTTGCGAGACCACTTTCACCGGACCGGACCAGGGAGCAAAGTCCCAAAAGCCGCCACGGGGACTGATGACAACTCCCAGGAATCTACCAGCTACGAACTAAGGGTTCGTCACCTCTAAGGGGAATTCTGCTACTCAAACGCCGATCCCTCGCCCAGAGGCTGCTGGCTCCCACTCGTCGGGATCTTCCTCCCCCGCCAGAGATTCTGTTATGATTGGCGTCTGGCACCACGTGCAGAAAGGGATTTCACCCGACCTTCTCTCACCATGCCTCGTCGAAATGAGGCGCGACTGCTCCTGCTACGGTTGGCGTCCCGCACCACGTGCAGAAAGAAATTTCTCTCACCCGACCTTCACAGACCTTGCCTTGTCGAAATGAAGCGTAAGTTCCTAATTCACCATGACCATTTCGAGTGTCTGCCGGTCTGGCGGAAGCCCCACAGTGTTTACATGCCTCTTTTGTGTGTGCGTGTGTGTGTGTGTGTGTGTGTGTGCGTGTGTGTGTGTGTCTACAGGAGAACTTCCACGAAACAGCAACGCGCAAAAGAGACGGACAAGCGTCAACAATTCCAGGAGGCGGGACGGCCTCCTCCTTGCAGCAGGCTTTCTGTGCCGGTCACGTGACGTCGACGGAAGCAGGATCCCTCCCACGATTGTAGAGAGCCTATTTAAGGGGCTCCGAAATGTACTTTTGAACACTTCATTCTCTTCATTTTTCACCAACCTTTGAATAAACCGCGCAAGTTTCGCACTAGAAATCGTCTCGCCCTTGCTTGGTCGCCATGGTCTACTGGAAGCCTGCAGCCCGCCGACAACGCCACGCTACCCAATAAGTAACTTCGGTCGAGCTTCGATAGGCAGGCGCCGCTACAACTCGGCAGCAGTACGCTACGCTACCCTTGTTAGGAATGGCCTGCCAAGGTGGCAACGTGAAAGTTATTTCAGCCCGCTGCACATGTTTCGATCCAACCGGGGTGGTGGCGCACTTCAGAGAGCGGCGGATAACCGGCAGCCACGCGGCGAGGGGTCAGCTCAGGGGAGTTCTCGAGGGGAGGTAATTGGCGGAACCTCCCCATGCTCTTTTCGAGACACCAGACAATGTGCAGCGGCGGAAGCCACTGTGCGAGGTCCGCTCTGGAATTTAGAGGCGACGGCTGTTCTGCAAAGGTCATCGGTCCTCAGAAAGCAGTGAAACCTGTGCGGCATGTGTGTGTGTAAACCCCCTACCCCCTTCTCTCAAAGGCTGCCACGAGGACTTTCTATGATGACGTCGAACGATGACGTCGAACGGAGTGGTTATAAGCGGCTGTTGTCGGCTGCTAGTGGGGTGCTCGTTGTCGTGCTCGAAATGTGCTCGTGAGCTGTGTGCTCATTTGCTGTATGCTTTGGCTTGCGGGCTCCATTTGGGAGTCACGCTAGACTGTCGGTGTATGTCTTGTTTAAACTGTAAATAATGTAAATAAATCCTGCTCGCCTAGTTCTTCCCAAGTTCCTCTCTACGACCTTCAACTCCTACACCTGGTTGACAGCGGTGGGGTCGTGCGACAAATCTAATAACTGAATGGCAGCAGAGGGATCGGCCTACGGCTCGTAGATCGGTCTACGACTCGGAGACAGCAACGGCAGCTGACGGACGTTGGCACATGGTGACCGACCGGTATCCTGATCAAGTTGGAGGCGACTTGAGGCCTCTTGCAACTGACTGAATACGGCGGAGAAGGACTGGTGATCTGGTGCTGCTTCAGTGGGTAAGCGTTTGGTTTTGGCTGTAAGATTTACCAGGCTTCAATTTCTCTGTGTTTTGGATTTGATTCGCTGGGGATCTTTTACTTGTATTTTGATTTACGTGGGTATCGCAGCAAGTACTGTGTGACAGCAGAGCCGAAGCCTAAAGTAGCGACCATGGTCCTAATGTGTTTAACGAGTGCAGACCTGTTGTGGTTGTGTGAAGAGATTGAGGTAAACGTAGAGGAGTACCTGACGGAATCAGAAATTCTTAAGGCCATTCTGCAAAGTGGCAATGATTTGAAATTAATCGAACATCTAGGTAAACGAATTCTAAGCAAAAGAAAGGAACAGGAATCAATTAGGCAAGAACGCCAAGAGCGCGAGCGAAAACGCCAAGAGCGTGAGCAAAAACAACAAGAGCTTGAAAAAGAAATGGCAGCAGTGAACAAAGAGATACAAGATTCGCAGCAGTTAAACGCAGGAAGTCAACAGCGGCTTGAGAAATCTGTAGGCTGGACGCAGCGAAAGTGGGAGGAAGTAGATAACAGATTTTGCTCAAAAGCCGAGAAAAGGAGTAGCACCTGCGAGATTAGCAGCACGTTCATAAGTAAACTCGAAGTGCTAGCAGCTAACGATGCCTTAGTGGCAACAGAGACCGTTAAAGGCCAGAGTGAGAGCGACGAGGTGCTGTGCCAACAGAGGACTGTAGAGACAGCTAGGCCAGCTGCGAAGAAATTGGCACAGTTACCGCGCGTGTGCGTCGCATCTAATGTTAACGAAGTCGTTAGCGAGGTACAGAGTACTGTTGACCCGACAGACGCGAGCACCCATGTCGAGTCATATCTGCGTGCCGAAGTGCAGTGCCAGCTGGACGATGCAGTTGAGGGCAGCTCTCAGGATTGCGAGCTGCATAGCTCAAGAGAAAACAACTGCATTGTTCAGGGGTCGGTGCAGCTCTCCGCCAGTCAAGGTAGCCAGGAGATGGATGATTTAGTTAAGAATCATTCGGACTGTGCGGATAAGAGACCGATCTTGGCCGAAGAGATGTGTACCGGCCAGCACGAGGCGCGAGAGAGCGGCATGAAAGCGAGTTCGAAGAGAAAGCGCGGTAAAAATCGGGAAGCCGTAAATAAGGTAGCGCAGCCAAACACGGCGACAGAGGCAAAAAGCCAAGGTGCGAGGAGAAGAAAGGTGCGGTCGTCGTTGACGACGTTGGCGCCTCAAACACGTTCGAGCCACCGGTCTAAAAGAGACCGAGAAGCATGTTCTAAACGGACGCGGACAAAGGGCACGGGGCAGTTATGTTCCTCGTCGTTCCGTCGTTGTTTTCGGAGTGCAGCATGTAGTGTGAACGAGCGCAAGGTGGCAAGACGAGACCAGGTGGTGAGGAGGCGCGACGCGGTCAGTCGAGTTCTTGAGGAAAGAGGGGCGCCAGGACGCAAATTGGCAGGAGACTATAACGTCTTGAAGGAGCTGATTGTGTGTCATCCCTTTTGTTGTTCCTCGGTAGCCAGAGCAGCTTTTAAACCGCGACCAGGTAAAGGAAGAAGAAGAAGTGTATCTGTTCGGTCGCTGTTTTTGTGCGGTGCTCTGAGTTTTCTGGTTTTTGGACATTTACTGTTACCATTGACGACGACTGATTAACAAGACGTCGGGCGAAGGTTCAATGAGCCAGGCGCCTTACAGGTACGACACTTCTTTTTCTAAGGACCTGGCCATTACCCTGCCGCTACGGTGGTCGGAAGCCGAGAACATCGTCACGAGCCTTATGCTCGTCCAAACGTGACAAGCCATGTGAATGATGCTACGGGCCGTAATGAAAAGCCTGGGGCCTTGCAAGCGTCACAAAGCTTCATAAAGCCAGCACGTTTGGTTCTCCACAACTCGGAATCAACTTCAGCGAATTCAGGAATAATGGCTGACGGTGAAGCCGAGAGCAAGAAGCCTCGCCTAGAAGACAGCAAGTACGATGACACAACATCGAATTATGAGCTAAGTGATGAAGAAGAGATGGGTGAAGATGCACCATTTACTTTGGTCACGTACAAGAAAAAGCGAGCCGAAGGCATTCCGGTTGTCTTTCGCCCAAGTGAAGGTACTACTTTTTGGCAAGTAAATCCAAACCGAGTGTCTGCCGAAATAGTTACCGCTGCCAAAGAAAAAGTACAGTCTTTCAGGACGAACAGAGATGGAAGTTTCAGTGTCAGCGTTGCTTCCTTAGCGTCGGCGAAACGCCTTTTGATGCTCTCAAGTGTAGGCGGCCTGGAAGTCAAGCCCTTCATCCCTGAGTCATACACGCGAAACGTTGGGAAAGTAAAACATGTGCCTCTGCAGTATACAGACGAACAACTCCTAGACTTCTTGAAAGACGCAGGAGTTATATCGGCACGCAGACAGATAAGGTATTCCCGCCAAGAAGATGGAGCAGTACAGTCTCATCCACTTCACACGGTAATTCTGACTTTCAGAGACGATCGCCCTATTCCAGGAAGAATTTACTTGGGTTTCACCAGTCACCCTGTCGAGGAATACCTAGGACTAGCACTTCGCTGCTATAACTGCCAGAGATTTGGGCACATGGCGAAAACCTGCCGCAGCACACGTCGATGCAAAATCTGCTCAGAAGATCATGACCACAAGGAGTGCAAGTCAGTTCTTCAACCTAAATGTGCAAACTGTGCGGGGAACCATGCTGCCTCCTTCTCAGGCTGCCCTCAGAAAAAAGCAGCTGCACAAATGCGTCGACATGAACTAATCCATGGAAGACAACCGCGACGCCATGAACCCGCCCCAAACCTTGAGATTGTCCATCCAGTGCCAGATCACCCACCTCAGCGGGCACCGGAACCACCACAGCCAAGAGCACCAACAAGCTATTCCTCCTCTAGAGAACAACCAACAGTGCAATCAAGAGACCAATCAAGAGGATCACAGTCAAGTGCGCAGTCTTACGCATCAGTGCTACGGAAACCCAGACGACAACAGGCAGAAAGTAACACACAAGAAAGCTCCAGTACTCGCACACATTTCTCTCAGCGACCTTACTCATCTACTGCAGAAGTAACACCAGCTAATAGCGAGCATACCACAGCATCGGTGACACAACTGATTTTGCCAATGCTTTTCGCAGCTCTTAAGGCAATCCTATCTGCTCTGCCGGAAGCAAACAACCTACCAGAAGTGAAAGCCTTGTTGCCTCTAGAAGCACTATTGTGTCAACAATCCGGGTCGAAACTGCGGCAGGCAGTACATGAATAACCGCTACAAAAATGTCTCCGTATTTCAGTGGAATGCCAACAGTCGTCGAAGGAAGTGTGCTGACTTTCGTAAACTGCTTGTGCAATACAACTTCCCAATACTTTGCATTCAAGAGGCGGGAATCAATGACGACTTTCGCCTCTCAAATTATGTGATATACAAGACTTCTCGTCAAGGTGCTGTTAGCAGAGTGCTCCTGTGCGTCAGAAAGGACCTACCATCGTATCAAATTCTGTCCAGTGATTCAGATTTCCCGGAATTCATCGCATGTAAAGGATCCTTTGGCAAGCTCTGTATAACAGTGATTAATTTATACCTACAACCTTCAAACCGGATTTCAGTAGAAGCGCTAGTGGATATCTTCAAAATAGCTCATTCTAATGTATTTATATGTGGCGACTTCAATGCACACAACACCATCTGGGGCAGTGATCATTGTGATGCACGGGGTAACGTTATTGAGTGCGCCATAGATAAATGCAACTTGACTGTTTTAAACGATGGGTCGCCAACATTCCTTCGTGGATATAATTACTCAAGCTGCATAGATGTTACCCTGTGTTCACATGATCTAGTGAATGGTGTGGGATGGACGACAGATATGGAAACGCGCGGAAGTGATCATTTTCCCATCCTTGTTAACCACCCTAGCATGCACTGTGATATCAGGCGTTACAGCAGACTAACCAACTGGCAAGCTTTTCGGTACCGCCTAACGGATCAAATTAATCAACATGCAACAGTGGAAAAATTTACAGAACTTTTGCAGGACAATATGAACATATGCACAAAGAGGGTCCCAATTCCAAAAAATTACGCTGCAGTTGACGGAGAATATGAACACCTAAGAGCCATCCGACGCCGATCCGAAAGAGCTTACCGACGGAGCGGAAGTTTAGAAGCATACAGAAACGCTCAGAAAATACACAATGTAATGCGTAGACGAATGGAAAATTTAGGCAAACGGCGCTGGCGCGATTTCTGCGGCACGCTGTCTCCTCACACGGCTGTCCCACGAATTTTTCTAGTAATTCGTTCTTTAAGTGGACCTGTAACACAGAGCTTCCTATTTCGTGCTCTCGCTGTAGCACGGGACACGTGTGAAATAATAGTTGCAGATGAATTTTGTGAGCTTATTTCCAGACCTGCTTTCTCATCGCAATGTGCAGAGTTTGATGTTTCAGTAGTGTTGGCTAAGCGAAAAATTACGGCTTGCTACTGGGCCCAACATCCTCAATTAGATCATACTTTCACATTAAGCGAGCTTCAATGTGCAATTGCATCATGTCGCCAAAAGTCCGCTGCTGGGCCGGACGGCATTACGTACAATATGCTAAGAAACCTCGGACCGACAGGTACAAATGCTCTCTTAGACATCTATAATAACTTATGGATAGAGGAAACGGTACCTGACTCTTGGAAAGTCGCTCGAATCATACCAATTTTAAAACCTGGTAAGACGCCCTTGTGCCTTGAATCCTTCCGCCCTGTTAGTTTGACAAGTTGTTTATGCAAAGTAATGGAGAAAATGATTGACGCGCGACTTCAGTGGTGGTGTAATGAAACGAATGTGCTGTCCAACTACTTAGTAGGTTTTAGAAAACATAGATGCACAATGGATGCAATATTAGATATAGTAACCTGTGTGGAGCACGAGCGTGCACGTGGGAACATGACTATAGCAGTATTCCTAGACATCAAGAGGGCATTTGACACTGTTAGTCACGTTCATGTTTTGCTAAGCATGTTGGAACTTGGTCTGTCTGGCAGGTCCTTGCGATGGATTTCTGAATTTCTATCAGGTCGCAAAATATTTGTTCAGACGGGTGAAGGAAAGAGTGCTGAACATCTAGTCAAGCAGGGAGTACCACAGGGAAGCGTACTCAGCCCCTTCCTTTTTAACTGCGTCATGGCTGATTTAACCAGAAGGCTGCCATCACAGTTAAAATTTTCACTGTATGCAGATGATGTGTGTATTTGGACATCTGGGTCTAATGCTCAACTACTTCAAACGGCATTGCAAGACGGCATAAATATAATCAACAAATTTTTGAGAGAGAGAGGAATGGTACTATCACACGCAAAGACAACTGTATTGCCCTTCACTCGAAGGCGGTTAAAAAATTTCACTCTTAGTCTGGAAGGACACCCTCTAATGATTGTCACACAACATCGATTTCTAGGCATAATACTTGATAGGCAGCTATCCTGGGCAGCCCACATAAAGAAACTCGAAAACGAGGTCAATGCCGTAGTGACTATACTTCGCAGACTTGCAGGCACATCATGGGGCGGATCAGTATCGTCCATGCTAACTGTATACAATGCATTAATACGACAAAAAGTAGCGTATTCCGCGCCCATCTTACATGGACTTTCCCACACGTCAGAAGAGCAACTTCAAAGACTTTTAGCTAGAGGACTACGCCTATGTCTAGGAGTTCCACGAGCGACTTCTAGTTCTCTTGTAATAGCTGAGGCTCGCCAATCACCATTTCCAGTTATGCGAACAACAGAAACATGCCGGCATTATTTCCGTCTTCAAACCCAGCATAAAAACCACCCATTGGCTCTAGACATAATGAAACGAGATAGAAGTTATGTTCATATAGAAATTAGAGAACATCTTCACATATTGCCAAGAAATGAATTTTGGAACTCAGACATCGAATATCCTCCATGGCTGCTTACAGTTCCAAAAATCGAATTGTCAGTAGATGGGATATTCAGAAAAAGAGATATGTTCATTCGAGCTGCTCAACAACTAGCGCTGTACCAGATATATATGCGGTATTCAGGATACACACACGTCTATACAGATGGCTCCAGTACAGCAACCTCTTCAACTTCATCATTCATTATACCGCACCTCAACAAACAAGAATCATTTAAATTATCTCGTGCGACTTCGTCTACAACGGCTGAACTGTTCGCAATCCTATGTGCGATAAAATTTATATTGTCAGTAAGAGATGCGCAAAAATGGGTAATTTTCAGCGATTCACAGGCGGCTCTAACATCACTCTGCAACACAAAGGGGAAAACATTCAGTGACAGTATAATATATGAAACACTTAATAACCTCACAAAGGCAAGCGAAGCGAAACATGCAATATCATTCCAGTGGATACCAGGGCAATGCGACATTCCTGGCAACACAGCAGCCGATGAAGCAGCACGACAAGCGCACCTAAAAGATGATACGGCTCCGCTCCCAATATCAAAGGATGAATTACGCTGCATTATAAGGACAACGTCTCTCAAATTATCTAGAAACACTTGGTTTGACCAGAATTCTAAGAGCTCGGACTTATACCATATTGATCCATTTATTGAATTCAAATTTTCATTGTCGTTAGATAGAACTATGGAAACCCTTATTCATCGATTAAGGCTAGGCACTGCTTACACAAAGCATTTCTTGCACAGAATTGGCCGTGCGGAAACCCCCGAATGTGATTGTGGATTTGTAGACGAAGATATATATCACCTCCTTCTAGATTGCCCACATCACGACACACCGAGAAGCCTACTTAAATCAGCGCTAATTAAATTAGACCGCAGACCTTTCAGTTTAAGGAAACTTTTGGGCCCTTGGCCAACAACGGCCTCGCAGAAGAGTGCTTTAAAAGCACTAAAGACTTTTCCTGAAGACAGCGGCATTGCTGGACGTTATTAGCGCTTTTATTTTTCCCTTCATTTCATTGTCACTGTATATATCCATCTGTTTGTGAATTATGTTATGTTGACTGTTCTGTTGAGACTGTATGTGATAATGCATTTACACGATGTATCTACCACCCGCTGACTAGACAATGTGTTTTTAGGCGACAATATCTTTTGTACTTTTGAGACTTTCATCTACATAAGTGTGGAGACATTTACATTATATATTGTATGTACCATGTGTTCCTTACGTCATAGTCTTCCTGTGGAAACGTTGCGTGATAAGTCCTGGTGCTTGTGTGAAAAGACTGTTTGATATGTAACCTTGAACCCTGTACGATGTATGACGGAACCACTCAAGAGATGAGGAGTAGCCGGCGCCTTAAATTGTGCGCCAACATCTCCTTATATCATATCAATAAAAAAAAAACCGCGACCACCTCGGGTACGGCTCAAAATTATGAGTCAGTCAAAAATGCTTGGAACGGGAGGCCAAGAGAGCTTCCATAGAAGTAAAGCATGTTGTTTTTTTTTCTTTTTTTTTTTGAGCAACGGAAAATTTTCGCGATTTAAGACTAAGATTTCTTTCAATAAGTAAGGTATGAGCTGTATGTTTTGTTCGAGAAGCTCGAAAATTTGAAAGAGGCGCTTCGTGTAAACTTTTAATTTCGCGAGGAGTTAATTAATGAGTAGATAGGCTTTCTTTTTTGTGCGCGTGAGTAACCTGAAGGTCAAGGTTATCGTTGAAAGGCCTATCGTAACGCGCGTGTGTATTAGTTAACCTTCTTTTTTATGTGTTTTTTATTTTCTAAGTTTAAGCGCGTAGGTTTTCAATAAGTGCGTAATTTGCATTGAAAAGCGTTTTTAGTTCCTTTAGCGCGTGTCCGTGCGGACGGAGGGAAGCAGATTGTTAACGACTGGGTTGCTCGTGTGTGTTGAGAGCAGCCGTATTCTGACTTCTCTAGTGAGCGTGCGTGGAACGAGTTATTGGCAGACGCATTTTTAAGGGTTCTGCAGAGTGCGTATGTTAGGCAAGCTTAGTTGTTCTTTTAAGTTACGTGTCCTGTAGGGACTAAAGGAAGAAACGTGAGTAAATGTAATGAAACGTTTGCGTGCGACGCAAGCACGTGTTCAGAATAGGGACCACAAGGCTTGCGCGATTGTGATTGCGTGCCTGTGGAGTTGGCCAGACGGTTCAGTGGCGACCGTACATGAGATAAGTACGCCACTGTGATATCATCAGAACAGACTGTTCGTGAAGCTAGGCTGCTTAAGTTCTGTTCGGGTATTGGTGGTTAAGAGCCTTCACTTTAATTCTGCGTAAACCTTTACTATTTTGCAGCGCGACGGTCGGGTTTAGTCGAACTCAAGAGGAACGTCAACGCTCGCTTTGGCGGCACAAATTTTTGGGGCAAAATTTGGGATTCCCAGTTGAGTGGCTTGCATTGAAATTTTGATAGGAAGCCTGGTGGGTTAACAGCTGATTACGGGCGTTTGCACGCTGAGTGGTATTGTGTTGCCGGGATCGACTCTTCTGTGCCAGTTGTTGTGAGATGGTTGAAGGCATTCCAAGTGCGCAGGGGTTGCAGAGAGCAACGCCATCTTCTTGCTCGCCAGCCATTCTCTTCCTGCCCAGCGGTTGCCAGCACTGGCCAGGCGAGATTTCCCGGGCCATGGAGGAGCTGTTAGGAATGGCCTGCCAAGGTGGCAACGTGCAAGTTATTTCAGCCCGGTGCACGTGTTTCGATCCAACCGGGGTGGTGGCGCACTTCAGAGAACGGCGGATAACCGGCAGCCACGCGGCGAGCGGTCAGCTCAGGGGAGTTCTCGAGGGGAGGTAATTGGCGGAACCTCCCCATGCGCTTTTCGAGACACCAGACAATGTGCAGCGGCGGAGGCCACTGTGCGAGGTCCGCTCTGGAATTTAGAGGCGACGGCTGTTCTGCAAAGGTCATCGGTCCTCGGAGAAAGCACTGAAACCTGTGCGGCATGTGTGTGTGTAAACCCCCTACCCCCTTCTCTCAAAGGCTGCCACGAGGACTTTTTACGATGACGTCGAACGATGACGTCGAACGGAGTGGTTATAAGCGGCTGTTGTCGGCTGCTAGTGGGGTGCTCGTTGTCGTGCTCGAAATGTACTCGTGAGCTGTGTGCTCGTTTGCTGTATGCTTTGTCTTGCGGGCTCCATTTGGGAGTCACGCTAGACTGTCGATGTATGTCTTGTTTAAACTGTACATAATGTAAATAAATCCTGCTCGCCTAGTCCTGTCGCCCCAAGTTCCTCCGATCGTCCTACAAGCCCGACTCCAAATCTAATACCCTGGAGTACGCAACACAGTGTGGTCGATCTATGTCGGCAGCGGACAAATAAGCCTGAGCGAGGAAGTAACGGGCGCATAAAGGCAGATTGTTACAATGCGGTCGGCTATTACGGGCGCTCCTACCGCGCTTCGCCGGAAAGCATGCAGGTACGTAGAATGGAACGGTTCCCAACGAGCTTCGACGAGGCGACCCGCCCACGTTTACGCCGATACAGCGAAGACATGAACGAAGACCACGTGTGCGGCGCAGCGCCACTGCACAGAGTGGATGCCGCGTCTAACGCTGATAGATGCGCGCGGGAATTTTCCCGACGTCCACATAATGGAAAGCGCATGCATGATTAACGAGGGCGGAGAATTTACGGGTCAGTCGTCGAGGCGTTCGGTGCGGGGGCCACCCTCGGATGTCGTCCAATTATATTAGTACATGTTGATTAATGTGTTCCAAATGGGGACCGTGGGTGAGTTTGGAAGAGAAAAAAGTAAAAAAGACAGCACGTACGTCCATTGATCGCCATTATCGTATTGTTCGACTTCGTCAAATTGCGCCGTAGGACCAGTCTGTCGCTGTTAGAAATATTAGAGATCTTCTCCCTCTGTTTCTTCTGGACTAGGTAGACAAAAGAAAGCGCGAACAGGGGACTCGAAATTTGACAGGGCACGCTCAGTGACCGTACTGTTCCTCGTGATGTAATGTCGCTATTCTTGATCCGGGAGCTGAATTGGCGAAGCTGTTAAATCGTAAGATTTGTTTGCCGTCGGTTTACCTGCCTTTTGTAATAATAAATTATACATACATACTAATACATACATCACTGTCGGGATTGAGCGGTGTCTGTTCTTACTAACCGTTTTCGCATACGAACGGCTTTGTGACTGTGGTCCACGACTGCTGATGTCATTGGTACGTAAAATGACATTCTGAGGATGAGTGCCAGTCAAGTGCGATAATGAACGAAATATCGGCGAGAACGTTAGCTGATGGCAGAGACGTTGAAGCCCTATCCAGTATGTTGCGACAGGTCATAATAATAATTGTAACACCAATTTGCCCCACTGTTTGTAACAAATAATTTGTAACAAGTAATTCGTTATAGGGTGGCAGCCTTGAGGCTGCCAGCCTGTTAGAAATTAATTGTTTCAAAGAAAATGGTTTATGGTAGCGCTTAAGCACTGACGCCAGGTGTTGATGTTTCGTATACGAAACATCATGGACACAACGCAATTCAGTCACTAAAGTCGTTCGTAAGAACAGACACGTAGGAAAGGCTAGAGTCTGTGGTAATCTTATTACTCAGTGGTTTTCTTATTGGCAAAGACAGAATTGTTTTTACGAAAGGAAACTATTGTAAATTCGGTCCCTGGTCAATATATTCAAAAGAATGCCGCTTCTGGCCTACTGGGAATGTCAGCTTGCTAGCTTGGCTTTTCATGAAAATAGGCAAAGCTTACAATGCAAGTTTGACGCACAACTTTCGGAGACAAGCCTTCGGCGGATCTAAGTGTCGCGCTAACTGTGATACCAAGTCAACAAGCAAAAAAATAAAATAAAGCAGTGTGGGTCACTATGTAACACACGCTCTGAAGTCATTGAATATTCCAGGCAACCCACGAGGACGTGTCAAATCAATAAAACAACTGCATTTAATTTTACAAAAAGAAAACACAAAAGGCTCTGGTCACGAGGAAATTGAAACATTACATATCTACAGCTGTGTCCACTGAAGTGAAAAAGTGCTTGTTTCTGTTGTTTGTTGCTCGCGGCTAGTCACTAGACATTGCTGCACATGTTGCAAATATCTGCACGTATTGACGAAGCTCTGCTCGAGCACTTCCCTCAAAACGATGACGTTGGACATTTGCTTGCCGTGCCTTTGTCACGTCTCTCTCTCTCTCTCTCTCTCTCTCTCTCTCTCTCTCTCTCTCTCTCTCTCTCTATATATATATATATATATATATATATATATATATATATATATATATATATATATATATATATATATATATATATATATATATATATATATATATATATATATATGGCATTTTGGTCGCGTGTTTTAGTGCTCAAACACCTTTTAGTAGTTCGCAAAAATGTTGCCAGGTGTGTCCGATTGATCTAGTAAGTTATTAGATACAATACTGACGTCTCGTGCAGGACTTAGGGAAAACTTTTTTTTTTTTTTACGCCCACGTCAGACGTTTCAAGTTCCAACGGTGAACCAGATACTTCGAAAGCGTAGAACTCTTCTCAAAAAGGCCTGTGCAACTTGTACGCTCCGCCATTAGCGGCCCCTTTCTGCGAAAAAAAAAGAAAGGTCGATAACCACTAAATCTGCCGCTTTTGCCGTTAAGGCACATGGCCTGCGCGAAACTACGCCCCTCACTCAATGGCTGTAATTCCCAGAACCACCACCAGGGCTCAGCTGTGAACTAGGCTTTTCAGGAAAACATGGCATCGCGTGCTCAAGGACGCGACACACTAAACAACCACAAGTGAGTCGCAGTGGCAATGAACTAGCAGCTATCGAGCAGCGACTGTTGTTGCTGCCGTTTACTCTGTGATTGCAAGACGGAGACGGCTGTAGGATACTTTAGCGCCGCATTCTGAGAGGCTTATCTCTAACGTGCAACAATGCGAACAAACGAAGTAGCGATCGATTAGATAGGCTACTTGTAAGTTGCAACACAAACGGTATACGATAAATCAAGCGGGCTCACTGGTGGATTGCTCTAAATCTTAGCTACCTTGTCAGCTTGAGCCAGCAGCTGAGATTTACGAGTGTGAGTGATTTACTTGGCTGACACTGGAAATGTTGGGAGCTATTGCGCCACCGACTTCTCCACAAACAATAAATTGTCCAGTTATTCAGGATGACAACACAAGGTGGCATGAAAAGAAAAAGAAAAGAACGTTCCAGTGAAGCTGTATTCAGAACGACGGGAGAGGAAGGCGGCATAGCCGAAACGGGGTCCAGAATTGTTGTTTCTAGCAATTCTTGACATTTTACATTAGCGCAGGAGTCAAACACTAACAAAATAATAAGAACAATAAAGATTACGGAACACGGCACTTCGCATGCATAGGACTTTACTCAATGCACGGCTGACTATTTGATTGCACAGCCTTGTATACACAAATGTATAACTTAACTCCTAAGCGTTATGTATAGAGAGAGAGAGAAGATAGGAAACGCAGGGAGGTTAGCCAGACAAACGTCCGTTTTGCTACCCAAACGTGCGTTATGTATATATACAACTTGGCTTCGGAGAATAAACAGCGCCTGCGTAACGCATAACGGCAAGCGTTGAGACGAAAAGTTGTGCTCAACGTATTTTTTTTCTTTCGCGCTTCTTTCCGACCCTGTCCAAACCGCGTGTGTTCGTTTTTTTCTTCTTCTCCTTTTCTTTTCTTGCCTTGTAATCACGATACACTTGCAGCGAAAAAGACATTTAGTGTTAAATGCTACAGTTAAATATTCTCTACTGAGCGCAAACGAAACTGTTCACACCTTACGGAAAGCGCCAACGAGCACGTCAGCACATGCAGCTGGCCGCTACCTGGGTTCTCCCCGTTCTCTATTTGGGGGGTCGCGCAACCAGCCAAGGCCATCGATCGATCTCGCGGATATCTGAAGCAAATGGGCCGCGAGGTACAGCGGTTAAAGCTATGGCAATTCACCTCGGCGGCCAACTATGCAGCGGTAGAGAGGGAGATTAAAGATGTACACCGTCCAGGTTACTCAGGAGCTGGCGCAAACGCTTTCACCGGACTACGTGTACAGGTAAAAAACGTAGTCCGGAGAACGCAATTTTTTTTTAGTTTACGACATATACAGTGTGTAGTGCTTTTCGTATTTTATTTTCACAGAGCTACGAGTGCTACTAAATTAAACCCTGCTTGCCTCATTCGCGCACACGATATATCACGTTCTCCTCGCGCCAACATTCTTGGTTCATTCGTGACATTCACTTCATGATATACTTTAGCTTAGTCGGGGAAGGGTCGGCGGTGCTTGCGGTAAGTTCTAGAACACTCATGTTAGTCGCCGGCTGATCCGAAATTTGCCTTGGTGCCGGGTCTAGGTGTAAGCTAATGTCTGCAGGTGCAAGCTATATGGCATATGGCGTTATGTGTAGCGGTCAGCGGTAAGAGCCTGCCGGCGGGCTCACCGCCGCCGACTTGTTTCTTTGTTAAGCTCGCACAAGTTACCTTCTCGGACAACATTTTTGAGACAGCATCATGGGAAATTGAGATAGCCGAGAGACCGCTAATAGTAGCACTTCGGTTGCTTTCTTTTATTTCTTTTTATGTCCCTCTCAATCTACGAACCTTAAATTGAATCCGGTGGTCAGAATGTTTTTTTTTATTTCCTTTACTGCCAGCCAAGTGGTCGGATATGTAGAGCACCGCGTCCTGTTTTTTCCAATACACGTGATATTGGCTAGACAAGAACACAGCATGCAATTAAGTGAACGCGAGACCTGTTTCAGGGAAACTCCGCTAGCTCTTCAGAGAGGACAAAACGCAGCGCGAAAAAAAAAAAGGGGGGGGGGGCGCAGACCACGACGCGCAGAGTGAAAGGAGGTCGCGGCCCCTCATTTCCCGCAGCCAAGTACGGGCGCCGCCTCGCTCCCTCCCCAATGCCGCAGCTGCATTATAAATGAGGAGAGTTCTCGCATCGCACAAATCCGAAGCGCTTGGCCTGTTGTGGGAGCTTCACCCTTATCATTATTATCCTCGTTCCTTCCTATACTCTGTCCTTTCTGTCTCTCTGTCTTTCTTTTTTCACCTAATACTCCCCTTTCCGCGAGACCTGTCAACCTGGTCTCGGGACTCGAAAACGAATGGGCATTCCCCATTACGGCTGCCAGCACGAGGCCGAGCTCAGAGCAGGGACGTCGGGTGGTGTGCGCGTCGTCGGCGTGTATCGCTCAGCAAGATAGATGTAAGCCCCAATGCACGTGTGGCGTGGCGCTCGTTGGCGGCTGGTCGCGGATAACGGCGAAAGGTTCGACCGGATTTTGCTTCGATTTCTTGCATTCTAAGTATCCCGGGCTTTTACGTTATTCCGACTTATAGCCGGTCTTTGCAGGGGCAAAGTGAGAGCGAGACAGCAGTGCTCGTTTTTTTTTTTTTTTTCTGAGCACGCTTATTTCGACACATCACTACGCATGTTCTGTATTGTAGGACATCCGTCTTTTGTTGAACTCTTTGTACATAGTCGCACGGAAAACGCCATCTTTGTCTCTACATCACAGAGCGAGGAGAGGACGATATTGGGTCTCTATTGTCCCACTTTCCTAGCTAACGCCGCTAAATCTACGTCCTCGTCACAACTAGCTCTTCGTTTTGTCCTTTATCGCAGGGCCTAACCCAATGGTTCAGGCGTAATACTTTGCTTCAAATCAAGTCTGTCTGTCTATCTATCTATCTATCTATCTATCTATCTATCTATCTATCTATCTATCTATCTATCTATCTATCTATCTATCTATCTATCTATCTATCTATCTATCTATCTATCTATCTATCTATCTATCTATCTATCTATCTATCTATCTATCTATCTATCTATCTATCTATATATGTATCTATCTATCTATCTATCTATCTATCTATCTATCTATCTATCTATCTATCTATCTATCTATCTATCTATCTATCTATCTATCTATCTATCTATCTATCTATCTATCTATCTATCTATTGCGACTAGCGAAGTTCTCACCTTTAGCATTTCTTCTTGCAGGGCACAAAAATCAGTACTGCCTTCAACATTCGAGTCTCTCTCTATGCACTACTTATAATTTAATTACAATGTCTCTTTGTTTTATACTTGCATCGCTATTCAGAGCACGTGTCTCCCAGTCCTTGCTTTCAAGGCCTTGCTGAAGATTCTACATATTTTACTGATCATCCCTATCTCGTGAAACATCTATTGTCATCGGAGAAACGATCAATAACTGTCATTTTTAATATGTAGATATTCTTATTTTACGCACTTTAGAGCGAATAAATTTTAGGTCGTTTTACATCTTCATTGCACCACATGCATATTTTGCACTTTTTAGTGAATATTTTAGGCCACTATACAGCCGTGTTTTATTACTCCTCGCAATTAACACTCACATATCATTGAGAAGCACTGATCTTCGACTTGGCGCTCTTTGGCCACATCTGGCCCTTGCGCCAATAAACATTACTAATCTATCTATCTTGCATCGCTATTCGCTGCTGTCGGCATATATCTGAGGAGGTTTAAACACCTGCCTGAATTTCGTCAGCGCAACTTCGCCCAGCTGAGATATCCCGCGTTAAAGACATGGAGCGTAGCAGGAACCTATTAGCACCCCCGAGCGCCGTGACTGAACAAGCACAGATTTAATGCCCTAATATTACTAATGGGCGCTGGCTGCTTCTTTCCGAATGAATCCGGGTCGACAAAACTACAGCGACGCCGTTGCTGTACCCTGTCTACGTCTGATGCCACGTCAGCGCACATACGTGTACGGACCAGACGTACCAGCGCGAGCAGTACGGTGACATACAAGCGCGCGTTCTTGTGTACGGGTGCATACAAGTGGTGAGCTAATCTGCGAGAGCACGTTCCGAGGAAAGAGCGCATATATTATGCACACCGAGCGGAATGCACAGAAGAGCTTGCTGGCAAAAATGAAAGCGTCGTATTAGTTGTTTGGTGGCCATCCTGCGTTTGCATGTATTTACCAGTGCCAGTTCTAATATTGCAATCTGGACTTTTGTAGTTCCTGTGTTGGATTAAAAGATGTGGTTTGTCGAAGAAGTAAGTCACATATTATGCGCCTTGCCTCAGTGGATATGGCATTGCATATGTTATGTGCATTATGTGGTGCGCGCGTGTGCATATGTATGTGTGTGTTCTTTCAAGGCGAAGTGGCTCGTCGCAATGGCCCCAACACACACAAAAAAAGCGGCGTCTAGGTTAAAAAAAAAATCTCATCACCAAGTCGAGTGATTTAAAACCAGTTGACGAGTGGTACAAAAAATATCATCATCAGCAATGACTCATACCCGAAAAAAATTACATAATCTGGAATGGCTCACACCCCAGTAAGCAAGCAAAGTTGCAATGGCTGCATATGAATGAATACACGAAAGAAAAGAAAAAACGAAGGAAAGAAAGGAAACATCAACATCAGGAATGGCTCATACTCCTGTAAGCAGTCAGATATTCACTGGTTCAATATGAAAGAAGAAACGAAGAAAAAAAAAGAACGAAAGAAGTAACGAAATAAATAAAGAACAAAGAAAGAACGAAAAAAAAGAAAGAGAGGAAGAGAAAAGACAGAAAGAAAGAACGAAAGAACCTCTATATAGGGCATTAGGTACTCGCATGCATCGTTAAGGAAGTCGACTCAAGCGCAATAAGTTTACTTCACCCTGCGGCTCGTTGTGTCTTGAAATAAGTATGACCCCTCCGATTGGATAACTTAATGCGTTACCACGCGTGCAGCAGGCTATCGCCTTCACGTGTTACAGGAGTCTAACATGCTGCCGGTTTTTACTTTTGCGCTTCTAGCGCTACATTTTCCTACAAAATAGCGGCAGGAAAGTTTGGGGATGCGACCGTACAGCCGTTATGACACGTCGAAAATTGTGGAATAATCTATGATTTGGCATGGATCCACCGATATAGTATGCTGCGGCTTTCCTCATTGTGTGGGTTTTCTTTTCTATTTTTGTTTCTTTTTTTCCCCTTTTTTTCAGTTCTATTGCGTGGCATGTTACGCTCTTATCGTTTCCTTAAAGCGAAGCTTTCTTGACAAACGATCCCGGAACGTTGCTGACTGTAGCTGCTCCTGCTGCTGCTGCTATAGTGCGGTCTAGCCGAACCACTCACGCACAAAAACATAAAAGAAATATACGTGTCTGATGTCGGTATGAAACCTCGGTGTCCAACAACAGTCCGATGCTCCAACCACTATGCCCGGAGCGAAGGCGTACTTCTCTCGTGCCAAAGCCATGAACCCCTTTGAGACGATTGACGCGTGCTCCAGGTCACGTAAAAAGGTGAGCGCAGAGAGCACGATCGTGCAGAAAATGCACGCGCCAGTTTTTATAAGACGCACGTTCTCTCGCGCGAGAGTTTTGTAGCGTACGAAAATTTAGCTTATCTCCTGCAGTCGGTTTGGACGCTATGTCTTCTTTTATCGCTACCCTGGCGGACGGTTGCGGTCACCGTTCATCGCGGAAGTCTGCTGCGTGTCCATTATCGAGATGCATGCTCCGTCTTAAAGCGACAGCGTTAAGAAGCCCGTGCGGCAGAAAATCCGGCATCCGGCGTCGGTTGTCGCATCGGCAAAAAAGAGTTGCGACCTCATTCCGACCCACGCATACCCAACGACTTCTCTGCCACCAAAGTTGCTCGTATCTTGTCTTTCATTCTTTACAAAGCCATTCCTCGGAATTTCGAGAACAGCGGCCTACAAACAAATGTAACGAAGAAAAAAAAACACCGACAGCGCATGTCCTTTATGTTAGCTCTTCTCAGAATGAAATATTCAAAGTGCGAAACAATAACGGGAGATCGACCCACGCAAGAGGCCGCGTTTCTACCAGAAAGCTCGTCTTCGTGCCTAGCGTTCGCAGCCAGCGTTCCCCGGTAAAAGTTGTGTGTGTATGTGTAAAAACATTTATTGTCCGTAAGGGGTGACAGCTGAGCTCCGGTACCGCTCGTAGGCGTCCAGGGAGCCCGATGTCACCCTAAGGGGCAGGGGTTAGTAGACGAAGTGGTTTGCCGCTTCGGCTGCCAGACGGACAATTTTGACCTGTGCCGCCGGGTCTTCGCTATGAATGAAGGACGAAGAAGCGCGTGCTTCTTCGTCCTTCAATAAATTATATCCCGGGGAGTAGTTGCACTCCCATAGGATATGTCTTAGAGTTCCTATTTTATCGCGGGATCTGCAGAATTGGTCCTCCGGATTTCCCGTTTGCGTAAGGTATCTCCATCTGGCAGACATGTAGTTCTTGGCTTGCAGGCGTCGCCATGTGGCTGCCTCTGTGGACGTGAGGGACCTATCCGGGAGTGGATATTTCCGGCGACCTAATCTTTAGTGCTCTATGACCTTGTGGTAGATCGTGAGCGCCTCGACCTTAAAGTTAGGTTGAAGCCGTCCTTCCCTCCCCCCCCCCCCCCCCTCGGGTAAAGAGCGCTCGGGCGAGGTCGTTGGCGGATTCGTTTCCTAGTATGATGGAGTGAGGGTAGCACCAGGTTAGAGTGATCCCTCTGTCTATGTTGCCTTTCGATATCATGCTGTACGCGTAGTCTGATATTTTGCCTTTGCAGAAATTTCTTACTGCCGATTTGCTGTAGCAAAAGATCACCCTCGCATCCGTGCTAACGCACGCTAGGGCGATCGCCGTTTCCTCCGCTGCCGTGGCGTCTACTCCACTTGTATATATCGCGCCCTGTTCTACTCTGGACCGGTCGACTACTACTGAGATGGAGCTTCCGTCTCCGCCAAGGGCGGCGTCTGTGAAGGCAACCGTATCGGGTGGCATTCTGCTTAGCTTTGTTG
Organism: Dermacentor variabilis; assembly: GCF_050947875.1. Classification (NCBI taxonomy): domain Eukaryota; kingdom Metazoa; phylum Arthropoda; class Arachnida; order Ixodida; family Ixodidae; genus Dermacentor; species Dermacentor variabilis. The sequence goes on from NC_134569.1 coordinate 131,404,928, forward strand.
CCAAGTGTTTGGCTCTGTGCTGGCGTCTTTCCTGATCGTGTTGTGAGTGCATGTTCTTAGGTACCGGTGTGACTGTGAGGGCTTTTCTAATTTTGGACTCTATGTGGAATGTCTGGTATTTGGTTCCTCTGTTCCCTTGTAGTCCTAGCCAGTTTAGGATCTGCTGTCCTGTCTTGGTTAGACTCAGGCGTTCGAGTTGTGCCGTTCTCGTCGCTCCCGCTAACTCCTGCCATGTGTTATGCACCCCCATTCCCTCTAGTACCTCGGTTGAGGTCGAAATTGGTAGTCCCAGTGCATGTTTCATGCCTTTCCTTATAATTACATCTAAAAGTTGCGGTTACATAAGCTGCATTTGTCGGGAAGCATGAAAAGCATCAGTAAGGTGTCTTAGAACGCTAGCGCATTCCACTTTTAAAAGCGAAGCTTATGCGTCCTCCAAATTTTCGCCTTTCCGGTTTATCATATAATTTGGCTCACATCTATTCCCATGGTGTGCGTAATCTTCGTGATCTTTTTTACTGTAGTTTCGTGTTTAGGGACACAATTATTTCATTTCATCACGTAATTCTCAGCGCGTCTAAAGGGACAACTATAAGAAGAGGTTTAAATAAGGCTCCATTACATTCGCCTGCCAATTGTTCTGCCCTTGCCGTCATCGATCTGAGCAAAATTTTGTCCGTCACGTGAAGCAGTCACACAAGCACCTGGTAGTGCTCGCAAAAGGGGCTGGTGAGATGAACGTAGCGCCGGGCGAAAAGCAATGGTGAATCCTGTGCACTGAAGACGCCTGGCTCTGCGTGACATTTGAGGGTAGACTGAACTTGCCGTCTGAATCAAGGGCATGCTTGTTCAGTCATAATGAGCCATGTATGTCGCCGTAAAGACCCAGCACATTTTCTGAAGCGAAGGGCGCTGAACATTTTTTATAGGAAGTGTCGGCAGGCAGCCACTGTCGGAGGGCGCTGTCCTCGGCCTGTTACTAAAGCGGCGAAGAAAGCAATTCCTTTAAAGAACTTTTTTCCTGTCAAAAAAGGGGCAGACCTACAACATATGGTTTGGGCTTGTCCTCGGACACCCACACAGAATAAAATGAACAAGATCGGAGAGCAGTGGGAGACCGCTTTGCTCAGCTGTGCATCGGAAGACCAACTCAAGGCAATCCAGCAGGCCGAAGATGCCGCCAGGGCCCAAGGGCTCGAGGCAGTCATCTAGGTAGAGAGGCCTGGGTCTCAAATCTGCTGTCCACAAATAAAGTTTATTCTTCCTCCCCTTCCTCCTCCTCCTGTGCCGCCTAAAGAGCGCACGCTCGGGCAGTTCCCATGCATGACACGGAAACTAGAAGCGCGGATCCAGTAGGGCCATTGTGTAATAGGCATCCAATATATTCTAGTTCTTCACCATCATTTCTCATTGGCATTGCTGCGCACCTGCCGCAGCTAAGGTCGGCTCTCCGGCTTTCCGGTAAATAAAATATCTGTCTCTTGCCAGCCATTCACTCCGTGCGTTCCGCTCTTTTCGTTGCAGGCGAGCTTCTTTCACTTCGCCGTTTCTCTATCGTCGATCTACGGATAGTGACGCTCTTAAAAGCGACGCTTTCTTCGCCTCTTTCCTTTATTTTTCAATCGCCAGTAATCGCTCGTCACGTCTCTAGAGAAGCCCGTGGCGGAGAAACCACCGCATGCGGGCAGCGCATGTGCCGTTGATCCCGTGACAGCACGACGGCGCCGGTGGTGCGAGCGCATTTCGACTGTCCGTGTAATTGCTGTGGCAATGATACGCTCGTGCATTTCGATTTAGGTGCACTATAAACAACACCGGAATTAATACGGAGCCACCTGTAACTACGGCGTCCGTCGTAGCCCCACTGTGCATTTTCAGGACGTTATAGCCCCATTATTTAACGTTATTATTCCTTTTTTCGCGACACCCTTACGTAACTGCCGTTCCCGATTGGGCATCACCGCGCGTGTGTTTACGTTATCATGCCGGTCCATAGCATCAGTATCCCGCCGAGCGCCAGATAATGACGCTACGCTCCGAACGCCAATCAATTCTTGCTTAAAATATATTTTGCGAATACTAACCTTGAGATTAAAATTGTGACACCACCGGTGCACAAACCGCAGTTGGCGAAGAGTTTTTTTGTAAATTCAGATCGCGATGGACATTTAAGTATTTTTCCCCGGCGTATAACAAATTCGTCTGATAATTTGCAACACAACATGCCTTAACGCTGGCACGCATTTGAATGCATGGTCCTACTGCTTTGGATTGGCAAGCTACAATTTTCACAGAGTATTCCTCAACACAACGCTCAACAAGCACGTAACTATTTAAAGCGAAACTTTCTTCGCCTATTTGGCTCATACCGATCTATATAAAGCATGCAGAACTTTTAATAGGACAGCGCATGATATCCACCCGCTTCTTTGATTTTCTCAAATTTATTATTCTTGAAAACCTTCTTATTGGGCACTGGATACGTTCCTATATATATGCTTGACCAATCTTCCAGAATGAGCGCCTGCCAGTGTGACACAACGGGTACAGAATCCTTACATGCACTTACATGTGTGTTGTACTTTTCTGTACGTACACCTCTCGTCCCCATTCTGCCCTCGACAAGCCTCACACGTTGCCTACGTCCTCGTGACGTATCTGCGTCGCGTCGCGGTGCGTATCCACCTGCGCTGGAGTTTGCATTTCTGTGTAGCTGACACGTTAAAGAACCCCGGGTGGTCCAAATTATTCCGTAGTCCTCCACAGCGGCGTGCCTCATAACCAGATCATGGTTTTGGCACGTAAAACAACATAATTTAATTTTTTTTTTCTGTGTAGCTCGCCTAAATTTTTCTTTTTTGAAAATAAAGTTTCCTTTCCTTCCTTCCTTCCTTCCTTCCTTCCTTCCTTCCTTCCTTCCTTCCTTCCTTCCTTCCTTCCTTCCTTCCTTGTCTACGGTGCAGTGCATACATATAAACGTTGCATGAGGTTAACGCTGTGACACGTACTGTGTGTAAACATAACCGCTGCATGACATTACACGTTTCATTGGATGAAATTAAACACGATGGCAAGAATCGCGTTTACTTGTAAAGCATTTCCACTTCGCCGAAACTTCGTTTCACATGGATTCCAACATGTGCGTTGGAGCTGCATATTGTTTGTCCACCTATATGGATAATGATTCTTTTTTAAATACTGCCTACAGAAGTGCACGTGCAACTGACTCTTTACGACCATAAATGTTAAGGTAATAAACTTACGCATTGTAAAATGCATTGCTCGCCGCAGGAGCTGTAAAGGAGAACCGGCAGAAACGAGCCGCTGCCCCACTTGGATGCAACCTTCCTCTTGAAGAGTAGCGCTTATCTCGCACGTCCCCCCCCCCCCCTTCCCAACGACTGCTTCCTCGTACCTTCTTTATCTAATCATCGCGGGTTCTTACCCATGCCGTCCTGCTCGACGAAAAGTCACGAAGGTCGCGTTTACGGCATAGTTTTCCCGTGGTAAGCAATGTTGCACCTCTTACGCAGAAGTGTGCTAGTTGAAACCTGTTGCGCGGACCTATCATCATCAGCAGCAGCAGTAGCACCAACCTATTTTTATGCCCACTGCAGCATGAAGGCCTCCCCCAGCGATTACTAATTCACCCTGCCTTGCGCTAGGTGATTTCAACTTGCGCCTGCAAATTTCCTCATTTCATCACCCCACCTAATTAACTTTCTGCCGTCCTCGACTGCCCTTCCCTTCCGTTCGCACCCATTCTTTAACTGTAGTGGTCCAGCGGTTATCTACTCTACGCATTGCATGGCCTGCCCAGCTTCATGTTTTTTTTCTCTTAATGTCACAGTATCGACTATCCCCGTTTTCTCTCTCATCCCCAGCGCTCTCTTCCTGTCTCTTAACGTTACACCTAACATTTTTTTTTTCGTTGCATCGCTCTTTGCGCGCTCCTTAACTTATTCTCGAGGTTCTTTGTTAACCTCCAAGTTTCTGCCCCATATGTTAGCAGCGGTGGAATGCAATGATTGTACACTTTTTTTTTCAACGACACCGGCAAGCTCCGAGTCGAGATTTGGTAATGCCTGCTGTACGCACTCTAACAAATTTTTAATTATTGCATAAGTTTCTTTCTCACGATCCCGCAGACCTATGTGTTAATTTAAAGCTGCTACATTTCTGTGCGTCGCCACTGTTTATCATAAACTTAGCAAAAAAAAAGTCACGCTACAATTTTACCTGAATTTAGCATGAAGTATATCCCGCTCGCGCGCGGTGACAACGCGAGAGCGCAGATACATTATACGGATATTTCGCGCACGCGGGATGTTACAAACTTTTCTTTTTTTGTTGTTTTCGTCCCTTGCACAACAACCTCTCGCGCGCGGAGACGCCCCCTCTCCCCAAAGAAAAAAAAATCCGCCGCATTAACTCCCCCCATTAATCCCCCCCCCTCGGTGCCGCATGCATGTATCAACACGTTAAGACACCAGTGATCGCAATCACTGGTACAATCCGAGAAACTTGCCACAGTTGATCAGTTGAGTGCTAACATACACTGACTAAAGCGGGAGAGAAAAAAAAACTAAGAAAACAGGCAAACACTGCGGAACGTTTTAAGAAGCAGCTCACAAACAATGGCTGAGCCTAACGGGTGACGTCAGTGAGATAAATTAGCGTCAGTAATATTACCATTGAATAGGTACTTTAATATACGAAAAGACGAAAACATTACGTCACTGCTCCTTGTCCAGTGACTGTTGGCTTGCCTCTTAAAGAAGAAATGAGTGCGTTTCAGCGCCCACGAAGCCGGGGAAAACTAATAAAACCAACAAATGCGCCACACGGCGCCCGCGTGGGCGACCACACCGCACCGGGCCACGCACGGTCGGGCACTCCGCGCTGACTAGCACCGCATGGTCGCGGAGTCCGCGCGCGTGCTACCACCACTGGCGGCCGGCGACGTGGGGCTACATGTTCGGATTGCCGGTGGTGTGGTTGGCGCGTCCCGAGTAGTCGACCGTGTAGCCGTAAACGTCGAGTAGGTAGTAGGCGAGCCCGCCGATCGCGTAGAAGAACACGTACAGGCCGCCCACCACGAAAACGACGATCCAGCGGTCGTTCTGCTGCTGCGCGCTGAACGCAACGTCGGCGGCGGCCCCGTGGGGGTCTCGCTGCGCGCGGCGCAACCGCTCGAACATGTCACCGGTTTCGGAGCGGCCTACCTCGGGGCTCGCGTCGGACGTCCTGCCGAAGGCGCTTGAGGAGAGTTCTTCCTTGGAGACGCTCAGCAGCAGGGCATCGTCCGAGGGCCCGGTGCCACCGGCCGCGCTCTCGTCGGCGCCCTTGACGCCGAAACCGCCGCTCACACCGCCGCCTCCGTCACCAGTGACGTCGCCACCGAGATCGTCCGATCCTACAGGGCCACCTGCCGCATGCTGGCCGGGCGCGAGGCCTTCGTTGCCGCCGCCGCCGCCGCCGAGGTCGTCGACGTTGCGATCGTCCGCCATATTGAAGGCGCCGACGGTCTTCTGCTCGAGGGACCGACCGAGGTCTTCGCGGCGGCCTCGCTATTAGGAGCCCGACGACAGCGATCGAAGCGCACGTCCTGGGTGGCGATGGAGCGACAGGGAGTAATCGGTCCACTCGTGGTCGCGGTCGTCGTCACCCGGAGCAAGAAGGCTGAGAGCGACTGGGGACTGGCCTTGGCCGTGCTCCTGGCTGAGTGGGTTTCTGCCGCGGCTGTTACTGCTGCTGCTGGGGGTGGTGCACGTAGTAGAAGCGGAGCCGTTCGAACCACCGGTGCCACCGTCCGTCACGAGCTGCTCGAGCTCCTCGCGACCAGTTTCGTCTTCGCCTGACCTGAGCGAGATCGCGCGCCCGAGTCACGCGACATTCGCCACTGCTTTCTTCTTTCTTTTTTCTTTCGCATGAAAAATCTTGCTGATTGTTAAAATTAATCGTCCGTGTTGACGAGCCGGTCGAGTTCATCTGTATAGCTCCGAGGTTTCATGGACACGCAGATTTGCCTTCTTTGAGTCAAGGGTGAATGTGCTTCCCTCGCCTTGTAACACATCTTCCGATTGTGGCTCGAGACTAAGCAACGCGTCTGGTTAGATGCCCACATAGACTAACAGAACCATATCTCTTCTTTCTTTCTTTTTAAAGAGCAGAACAAACCTCTATATGTCACGTGACATTCACAGAAAATTGCGTTCATCGGGACTTGCCAGCCATCGTTGAGTTGACAACCAGCGGTCGCTGACTTTTTCACGTTCCCGACGGGGCACAACGAGCTTGTGTTCTACAAGGCTTCCCTGAGGTTCTATGCACGCTTTACGGTCGTACACAGGAGAGCCCCCGTCTTCGCGTACTGATAAAGAATACGACAAGGGGTCTGGCTCAAGAAAGAAAAGCAAGAGCTTCAAAAAAGAAAAAAAAAAGATAAGGCACTTGAGAACGCAGGTATAGCCTATATCGCTTCCTTTAGCTCTCGTTCTTTCTGTCAAAGATTTACTTCTGCATTGCGCCATGTGATAACTTATCACAGGAGATATATCTTACTGTACGGGTTGCCTGGAGTTGCCCTTGAAGCACGGCCTGTTTATGGTCATCACAGCGTGTTCGCACGCTCCGCAGTTTGTTTTGTTGTTTTGTTTTTGCCACGTACCATCTCAAAAAGGGAAATGGCGAAAAATTTCGTACTTCACGTATCCACGTCGAGTCGTCGCGGAAGAAAGTAAGCAGAGGTGTCGCCGTGGGCCCTTTAACGTCAGTCGACAACGGCTACTATTTCAGCCAGTGGGTACTGGCTGAAATAGTAAAATTAATTAAAGTGTGGGATTATACCTGCCATAACCAGGATTTGATTATGAGGCACGCCGTATTGGTGTCGCCTTGTTCTGCTAAGCAACCAAATCTTTACGTAGCACTTGAAGTGCCGGATCAAGTTACGGTCGGTGGACCAACCGGAATTGTTGGACAAAGATAACCGCCAAGTTGTCCTTCTCACCTTTCTGAATACGCTTGGTCCTCTGAAAAAAGAAAAAAAGATATATATATATATATATGTGTGTGTGTGTGTGTGTGTGCGTGCGTGCGTGCGCGTGCGTGCGTGCGTGCGTGTGTGTGTGCGTGCGTGCGCGTGCGTGCGTGCGTGCGTGTGTGCGTGTGTGTGTGCGTGTGCGTGTGCGTGTGCGTGCGTGTGCGTGTGCGTGTGCGTGCGTGTGCGTGTGCGTGTGCGTGCGTGTGCGTGCGCGTGCGCGTGTGCGTGCGCGTGCGCGTGCGCGTGTGTGTGCGCGTGCGCGTGTGTGCGTGTGTGTGCGCGTGTGTGCGCGTGCGTGCGCGTGCGTGCGCGTGCGTGCGCGTGCGTGCGCGTGCGCGTGTGTGTGCGTGCGTGTGCGTGCGTGTGCGTGCGTGCGTGTGCGTGCGTGCGTGCGTGTGCGTGTGCGTGTGCGTGCGCGTGCGTGTGCGCGTGCGTGTGTGTGTGTGTGTGTGTGTGTGTGTGTGTGTGTGTGTGTGTGTGTGTGTGTGTGTGTGTGTGTGTGTGTGTGTGTGTGTGTGTGTGTGTGTGTGTGTGTGCAACCCACGGTTTGCCTTCTCGTTCATTCTTTTTCTCGTTCTCATTTACTTATTAAACCATCATAGGGGCTAGAGGACATCACCCTGCAAATACGAGGGCGAATCAGACAGTCATTGCCCCTATTTATTCCAGCCAAATTACGGCTGCAAATGCGAAGTCAACATATCCATTCCCAGCCGTGGACCTTTCTTGGATCGCCCCGGCCTTATTTGCAGGTATCTCCGTGGCACAGCGCTGCTGTCAGTTGTTGAAGATGGCTGTTGTGCTTCACACGTCCAAGCCGTCCGAGTAACGAAGTGTGATTCGTTTTCTACATGGAGCAAGAGACGAACGTCCATCGACATTCACAGGGAAATGCAGCCCACGTATGGGGAAACGTGTCTCGCTTTGAGAAATGTGAGGTGGTGGTGTTTTGAGTTCGCAAAAGGCCGTGTTGCAAAAGGCCGTGTTCACAAAAGGCCGTTAATGCATGCGTCGCTGACTGACGACAGTTCCGGTCATTTCACTGGGAGAGTCTGGGCCGCGCACCATACCTCACCCCTAGCGATTTCTACGTTATCGGTCCGCTGAAGAAGGTCCTGGCAGGACAGCGACTCACGTGCAGGGACGAAGCCAAGACAGTAGTCCGACAGGACGGTGGTTCCACAGTCAACGTGACGAATTCTACCACAGGAATATCTCAAACTTAGTGCTCCGATGGGACAAATGTCTGAATCGGTGTGGGGACTATATATAAATATAGTGTAAGGTACGTGGAATAGTACGTATATTTGTAATTACATGTATGTAGCTTATTTTGGCTAATAAAAAATAGGGGCAAAGAGTTTCTGTTTCGCCCTCCTACAACGACAAAAAAGCAACATACTATTCAAACAAATTTCTAATGATGTTTGGATCTGTAGTAGAGGCGATGAGGTGAAGAAATGGTTGCAATCTTTACATGTTTGATGAATGAATGAGATAAAGCGTTGCTTTGCAGGACAACGAGAAACGGATACCTTGTGACGATGATCTTTTCGGGATGATGTAAATGAAAGATAAATAAGTAACCCACTTTTAGAATGCGTATTGTGATTACATATCTTATGAAATCGGAACATACGTGTTGTTCTTCCGCGCGGATAAAGACACGAAAGGTGTAACGCTCTTTCCATACTGTAGGTGATAGGTTGGAAAGACTGGAGCCCTTCTATAAGGCTAAGTGTGCGCTACGGTCCTGTAAATAGCTGGTGATTGTGTAAGCACAACCACATGAAGCGGAGAGATAATGAAGCCAAGGAAAGCACAGAGGTATTTATTTGTAGCTTTTAATTGAACTGTAGAACTGATACGCTTAGACGGTAATGGGTTCGGATACCACCGGCGGCAAGTTGTTTATTTTCGTCCACTTTCATTTCCCCTTTGGTTTACCTCTTCAGATCATTTTTTAAAAAACACAAATAACTTGCCGTACGCTTTTCTTTGCTTGATTATCTGCTGGCTTCATGTGGTTTGGGCCTAACGAAAATTCCGCTCCTGGGTCCCCCTTCTTCTGGCGAGAGTTTCACTCCTTTAGTCACGGTGCCCACATTTAGTGGGTGTAAAAAACCGTTTGACAGTTGTGTCAGAGACAAAGAAAAAACGAAGCCAGAGAAATTGAGCTCCGCGAGCCGATTGATCCCTCTCTGCTCACCCAGCGTAGCTCCAATTCCCTTCAGAGTATTGCTACACGTGACCCTAAAGGTGCTATGCCTTGTTGCACGTGCCACGTTCCGTCAGCAATATGTGCGTGCGTGCGTGCGCGCGCGCGCGCGCGTGCGTGTGTGCGTGTGTGTGTGTGTGCGTGTGTTCAGACCTGCACTTTTTTTCGTTTCCTCGGGCAATAATTAACTTGTACGTGCGGTTTGGACCAGCGATTAAATTCTTCTTAGTGAAAAAAAAAAGATTCGACAGTATTTACTGTACATTTAGTCAAAATGTAATTATTCGTTAATTACTATAAAACTGACTAGAAAGTGCAGAAATGATCTTCCTGCCACCTTTTCTTTTCTTTTGCAGAGTCTTGAGCAGCTCAGAATAAAATTATGAGACTTGAGGGCATTTATTGACAGTCCATCGTATTTCGTGGCTGAAGGGATTAGACGCTTAGTTCCCACGTGTCAGACGCATAGTATTGTTTGGAGCGAATAGTGGTTTTCTAGAGAAAGATCGCGAGAGTAGAATGGCCACAGAAGAAGTTTCAGTGTGTGTGTCTAAGCACATGGTTAACCTTATAAAAATTGCGATCCACACTGTAATCTGGCTCAAACTCAAACGCAAGGCCCAAGCCATCAGTGATAAACAAGATAACGCAGTGGTAGATAAAGCATTAGCCGATATTCAAAAGAGCCTAGCAGAAATACAAAAGTCAAATGAAAAACGGGACGCAATGATGACTGAAATGGCTAAGGCAATAGCAGCAATTATGAGTAGATTAGACATCCTAGAGGCAAACCAGTCACCAGGTAATGGACTCCCCTCTGTTGCGTCAGAAGCACCACAATCCTTACCCACTTCACAACCACCTAATTATATAAGATCAGCTTCTCTCCAACCTCCCGTCTCCCTCCCATGGTCGCACCCGAAATGAGGCGCGCTAAAGAAGGGTTCAGGATATGGCAGTGGAATTGTAGAAGTTACTAAAACAAAAAGTCAGTTTTGCAGCAGTATTTGAAAGACAAGGATACACCGGACGTCATTATTCTGCAGGAAACACACGGGATTGCAAAGCTAGCAGGATACAGATCTTTTGGCTATGCCGAAGGGGACACCAGGGCATTAACTACGCTGGTAAAAAGAAACATAACTTGCATGCAGCACAACACAGGCATAACGCACATTGACAATATTCTATTGGAACTCATCCCACAAAAAAAAGACAGGACGTAGCTTATTTATTCTCAACATTTATAGTAACCCCATGCTACATAAACACAAATTCAAGAACCTATTCCAGAAAACACTCAGACTTGCTGGAGAAAATCCGGTAGTTATAGGAGGAGACTTTAATGCCCCACACACCACGTGGGGATACTTATATACCAGAGCAAAAGGAAGGGACTTATGGAACGACTCGCAAGAATTAGGCCTCACGCTTGTCACAGACCCCGCCACTCCAACCAGAGTAGGCACGGCGCTAAACAGGGACACAACCCCAGACCTAACCTTTACCAAGAATATTGAAAAGGCGACGTGGCACAACACACTGGAAGATTTGGGTAGTGACCACCGCATATTGGAGTTACACGTCAGAGAAGGGCCGAATAGACCCAAGGAACGACAGATCAAATTAGTAAACTGGGACCTATTTCGTAGAACGCGAGAGAAGACACATCAACGATCAATCGCAGACATAGAACAATGGACTATGGAGCTCAGTGATGACGTCAAAGCTGCCACAAAAATAGCACCACCTGAATCTAACTTGGATAAATGCGACAGCAGACTTCTCCACATGTGGGAAGCTAAGCAGTCGCTTCAGAATAGACTTAGCGGTCAGAAGCATAACAGAAAGTTAAGAAAGCGCATAGCACTCCTCAACAAAAAAATAGAAGAACATGCTAAGCAATTGACCAAGCAACAATGGGACGAGATATGTAATTCCATGGACGGACAATTAAGCACCGGCAAAACCTGGCACATGCTCAGGTTCCTGCTTGACCATGACAATAACAAGAAAATCACATGCAAGCCATTAATAAGTTAATACACGCATATGAGGGTACAGAAGAGGAATTTCTCAATGAATTACAGCAGAAATACTTAACACAGGCACCCCCTTGCATCTATCCTAGCTACAACGGGAATACAAACGCAAAATTAGACGAGGAACTCACGGAGGCAGAAATCCGCGCGGCCCTACAAAAGTTAAACACCAAATCCACCCCAGGCCCGGACGGTATAACCAACAAGACTCTCAGGAACCTGGATGATGAATCGATAGCCAAACTAACAGAATACATAAACGAGTGTTGGGTAAAAGGAGAAGTGCCAGCTCAATGGAAGAAAGCGACGATAACGCTTATTCCAAGACCTGGTAAGAAGCTTGAGATAGACAACCTCAGACCAATCGCCCTAACATCCTGCGTCGGAAAATTAATGGAACATGTAATTTTAAACAGAGTAGACAACTTCTTAGAGGATAATACCATATACCCAGATACAATGATAGGATTTCGCAAAAATCTTTCGACACAAGATGCGATGCTCCAACTTAAGCATCAGATAATCGATTATAACACGCGCTCGACAAGGGCCATCTTGGGCCTTGATCTTAAAAAAGCTTTCGATAATGCCAACCACGCAACCATATTGGAAAACATCGAACGAATAGGACTAGGGCAACGGACGTATAACTACATCAAGAGCTTCCTATCAGATAGAAAAGCAGTCATCTCCGTCGGAGGGCTCAAGTCGCCCGAGATCGACATAGGAGGGGCCGGCACGCCGCAAGGCGCTGTCATCTCGCCGATGCTGTTTAATCTCGTCTTGATGGGACTCCCCGAAAAATTAAATCACATAGAGTCCCTGAATCACACAATCTACGCGGACGATATTACTATCTGGACCTGTGATGGCAGCGACGGATCAATAGAACAACGACTCCAGACAGCAATTAACACAGTAGAGGAACACCTCATAGGAACAGGCCTCACATGCTCTGCAGAGAAATCTGAACTTCTATTGTACCGCCCCACACTTAGAGGCAGGCCTCCCAAAGGATACGACAGAAACAAGGCTCATGAGGAAATCAAGCTACACACCAAGAACGGGCGGAATATCCCAATAGTCAACCAGCTCAAAGTGCTGGGTCTGGTAATCGAGAACAAAGGCACAAATACGGAAACCGTAAAGAAGTTAGACACAAAGGTAACAAACACCATGAGATTAATCAAACGAATTACTAACAAGCACCAAGGTATGAAGGAAGAAAATATCATACGGCTGATACAATCATTCGTAATCAGTCAGATCACATACATAGCAGCCTTCCACAATTGGTTTGCAGCTGAAAAGCGTAAAATTAACAACATGATAAAAAAGGCATACAAACTAGCGCTAGGGGTTCCCATCAGTACGAGCACGGATCTCTTGCTAAAGTTAGGACTCCACAACACACTGGACGAACTCATAGAAGCACAACAAACATCTCAAGCAGAGCGACTAACCAAAACCAAAACGGGACGGCATATACTAAGCAAACTAGGAATGAATTATCACAATCTATAAGGGGAAAAGAGCACGATAACGAGAGAAATTCGTGACAAACTCCTAGTACCAAATATACCCAAGAACATGCATCCAGGTTACAATGACGGCAGACGCAAGAGTAGAGCAGAGAAAATTATCCGAAGCTTTGGGTCAGACGACAGAGCAACCTTCGTAGACGCGGCTGAATACCCAGACAGAAATAGCTATGTAGCAGTAATCGTAGATCACACCCAAAAACCCCTTACAAGCGTATCAGTTAATACCAAACATTCCGAGACCGCAGAGGAGGTAGCCATTGCACTAGCATTGGTCTCCACGAATGCTCAGTACATCATTAGCGATTCTCAAGCGGCCATTAGAAATTATGCAAAGGGTAGGATCTCTCCTGAGGCATGGCACATCATCAGAGTCAATGAAGCAAAGTTCTCCAATGCAGAGAAGAACGGCAGGCAATTGATCTGGTTCCCAGCGCATACGACTCCAGACATTCCCGCAGTCAACCTCAACGAGGTAGCACACCGCGAAGCTCGAGGTCTTACTCGCCGAGCTGAGCAAAGAGTGACTTCCATCGGTCAGGAGAACGCGGAGGAGGAAATCTGGAGAGAAAAAGATGTATTAACAAGATTTAGTGATATTACCAAATTCTATCAAAATCGGAGGCGGGTATTACCACCGCCTCACACTAAACTGAACAGAGCTGAGTCCGTTACTTGGAGGCGACTACAAACAGAAACTTATACGAGTCCCGTGCAACTAAAAACTTTCTACCCCGATATACACGAGAGCGATATGTGCAAGCTATGCAAGTCTGTTAGAGCCACCCTTCAACACATGTTGTGGGGATGTGAAATATACCAAAATAAAATGGCAGTCTCCCCAGAAAATCTACGGGCGCGGTGGTCGGCCGTGCTGCTCAGCTCAGAACTCGAAGACCAACTTTGGGCCGTCCAGCGAGCCAACGAAGCCGCACGGGAGCAGCAGCTCCCAGTGGCCATCTAGGCGGCCCCAGGCCCGGGCCTCCCAATCGCCGGATTCCAAATAAAGTTATCACACACACACACACACACACACACACACTGTAATCTGGCTTACGCCAACATTTTAATTAAAAGTTCCGCACCATTCTTACATAACACCACGAATTCTGAGTGCTTACGTTAAAAGCCTTCACCTACAAACGAAAAAAAGAGAGATAGAGAGATGATATAACATCAAAATGTCAGGTGGTACTTTATTATTGTTATAGTGATTCACGGTAGGCAGCTGTCTCCTGTCAGTGTTCATCTCCGAACACACTGCGTCAATGAGCAGGCGGACGCTGAAGCAGAGATAGCCTTGGAATATTCCTCTGAAGTACGGATTTTTGGCCTCGCAATGGGATACAAACGCGCTACTTCGTTGAACCATGCGAAACCCTGTATGTTTGAGCACTGGACTCGACCGGACAGGCGTCACAGGCGTCTGCATAAGGTGGACTCAGAAATGTACTTCCATGTGCACCGTAAGCTGAAACGCAAGTCATACAAGCAGGACGCACGGGTTCGCCTTGGTGTCGCGTTCACCGGACGGTATAGACGCCTCACAGGTTGCCGTGACACTGGTCCGAATTGGGAACATTATCAGGAGCCAGAAACACTTACGCACGCGTTGTGCTTATGTCCTGCGTACGCAAGAGAACGGCATAAAAGGTCTGACTTTTTTTTCAGTCGCACACGTCGATAGCATTATCTGATCAGTTCATTATCGGTCCGTGGCATGATGCAAACAGTGCACTCATAATTATAATGACAGTTCTCGCTTTTCTTTTTTTGAACACAGTAGACCAAACACGTAGCTTTAGAGACGCTTCGACTTGATGGACTTGGTTTTGTTTGGTTTAGTTGGGTTTCTCTCCAGTGAATGACGCATACCCTCCATAAGGATAGTCAGGTGCAATGAGAAAGAAAGACGTTCAGGTCTGACTAGAAAACAACGGGAATATTTGTGGAAGAATCAAAAGAATGGGGAGTGACATAATGCAATTATATTTAACAAAAAAAGAATGCGTTGAAACAAGCTGAATTTTCTTCAACGACTGAGCAACTATCCCCGGGTGAGTTTGTATAAACGCTGTTTTATCTTTATAATCAGCCTCATTATTCATTTTATTCTCCGTCCCCAGTGTCTCTCTGTAAATAAATTATCATTGTTTATTGTGCGCGTAATGTATGGAATCGCATTTGTCATCTCTCTGGCACCTGTCGACATTCCTTATGTGAATTGAAATTATCTTGCCTTACAGTCCCACACGGTACAACAGGAGCCAGGTTTTTCTTATAAAAAATACTTACGCTTGCCTGTTGGGTGACACTTATACAGAACTTCTCTTAGCACCACCAACGGGAAGGGTTCTCTTCATTCACCAACCATAATGTTTCTAGAATATATGCGAGCAAATGTGAAACCAGGTTAGGCCGTTTCCCAGTCTATTTGCTGGCTGTCGATGTTCCGCAACGTTTTCGGAACGCTGTTTTCATAACATCTATTTCCTATTACCGTTTGCTTCTTTTAGGGGAGGGGGACTTCCGGAATGTCGTAGTAACATCTCGTGTTACCACCAACAATTTACAGTTTGTGCAAAAGTAGGTGACGAAATAGCTTCCAGAATTTGCATTTACATGCAAATTAATAGATGGTGGTCGCACGAATCACACGGCTACAGTCCCCGTGATACAAGCCCTTGCAAGCAACACTTTAAGCAATTTTTCGTTTGACAGCATGAGTAACCGAAGAAGAGAGTGCCTCTTCGGCCAACCGAGTTTATGCTTATTCCGTAGTGCATTTTGCCTATCCAACTCGGCCATCACGGACAGCACACACATAACCAACGTGCAGTATACAGAAGATGGGCAGTTTGCCTATTCGTCTTACCATTAAAATTAATTTGCAGCTAATTATAGACATTCCGGTTTCGTGACTTTCGCGTCGTGTCTGTCAGTTTTGCTTTCAACCTTGCTTGTCAAGAACGAAGGCCGCTGCATCGCTCGACCCCAAAACAGAGGCGAGTGTCGAAAAATTATCGAATTTCGACTTAGTCACTTCGTTCGGACATCATCGAGAGAAAAGGACGGCTCAGACGTACGCGTAACGAACTATATGTAATTAATTACTTGTGACCTATTACACCTCTTGGTATCTTTTTTAAGGATTACGTTCCTTACTAGGTAACGCTCACTGTAATTCGGTAACATGTTTTTTTCAGTAACCAATTATATGTAATTAATTACTTTACTAGTGAGACACGCTGTAATAGTTGACGCAATTTTGGGAAAGTGAATTTGACGGAAACTACAGTAGAACGCCCGAGATAGCGCCATGCGGCAGCTAGTTGAGACAGGATACAACCCGGGAGCTCAATGTTTGTTTTCTCATGTAAAGCGCTCCACCAGTTTTCGGCCGAAAATTTCAACCGGTGCTTGTATGTCTCGATATCGAAGGACACTTGGAACGTTAACGCCGGGACATCACCTAAAGACGATTTTTTGTACAGTTTTTAATTGGCCCAACAGGAAATGGTCTTCAAGTCGCAACATCAATGACGCGGCGCGCGTCACAGAGGAACCAGATGCTGGGTAATTCTTGTGCTCAAGATGTCCGTACATTACAACACCACCGAGGTTCGATCCCACCGCCGTCGGTCACGTAATTCAATGCTGTTGTTTTTTGTATTTTGTTCTCTTCTTTTTTAAGTACGTGAGCTATTCTACAAGACATGAGCACCCAGCAAGCCATCGGTCAGGAAAGTGCGCGAGGGTACGCGCAAGGAAAAGTTTCGCCTTAAAACAAGGGAAAAGTAAACTTCGTTCTCCCTCACCATGGTTGTCGTCAAGTCCTCGCGGATCTCTGG
Organism: Dermacentor variabilis; assembly: GCF_050947875.1. Taxonomy (NCBI): domain Eukaryota; kingdom Metazoa; phylum Arthropoda; class Arachnida; order Ixodida; family Ixodidae; genus Dermacentor; species Dermacentor variabilis. Next base: position 131,421,625 of record NC_134569.1, read on the forward strand.
CGGTGAGTCGTCGGCCGCGGTGCGTCGCGCATGCTTCATCGGCGTCGTCCGTGCTTCTCACAGCGTTCCGCCGCCCGCCGCCACTCATGACCTCCTCGCGGTGCTCGCGCCACCGTCGAAGCAGCAGCGGCACACTTGAACCGAGCGCGCGAGAAATGCACGGCTGCGGACGGCCGGGAACCACGCAGCGGCAGGGAAACCCACTCTCGCGGGACGCCTCCCCTGCGCCACCCGAGAGGAACGACGACGGGGACTCCGAGCGCGCATGTACGGCGAACAGCTGCGTCGACGCCAACCTCCTCCGCCGTGGTCCTAACCCGGCTCTGCCCGAGTGCCTCGAACCGCCCCGATCCACGTACGTTCGTTTTGATACCTCTTTCCCGAACGCACGTTGTTCCCTTTCCTCCACCTGGTCCTCGGGGAGAGGACTTCGACGGGGCAAAAAAAAAAAAAAAAAAAGGAATGGAAAAGTCGCCGTAACTGCAAAAGACGGCCATCGCGCCATTGGCTGAAGGGGTCGTGACGTAACGATATGGCGCTTTCATTGGGTGTGGTGGCCCCCTTTAAGAGAGGCGACGACGGGCGAAAAGTGGACCCCCCGATCAATGTACGCGCTCCGTCGGCCGTGGAGTCTCGAAGTACGCCGTGCTTGCACGGCGGAGTGCTCGGTCGCGTGGCGAATATGCGGGTCTCTAGGTGACGCCGTTCTTCTTTCTTTTTTCTTTAAATTTTTTTTTTCTTAACTGGTTGTGTCGTAACTTTTTTTCTGACTTTTGTCTTAAGAATTTAATAGCTCTAAGAGTGACGGTCAAGACCAAGTGCGCTTACAATTCAATGCGCGCGGCAGCTACGCGATGAAAAGGCAAAATGCGGGACGCAGTGAAAAGGCAGGAAACAGAAAAAAAAAAGAGAAGTTTTCAACATGATTACTCTGTTGCAGAAACTCTGCGACGTTTGCGGCCGACACCTTGTTTGTAACCAAGCGCGTCGCTATATTTCAGTATATTTTTTTCATACTTCTTTTATCACTCGTTTAAAATTGTCACTTCTCTGAAACTAGTAAATCATCACTGATCCGTTTTATCTTTGCCCATTTTAATTTCTTGGAGGCATAAAATATGGACAAAAAACACAGGAAATAACATATACAATTATTTTTTCAGTTCATGAAATGAACGCTTTGCAGAGTGGTGCCCGTGTGGTTACTCGCATTGGCGTTTACCGCGTTTTGTGGTGAGCTAATCCATTTCATTTCTCCTTCTTTCTCTTCCCTCACACAGTGTAAGGTAGCAAACTTATAGAACAACCTGGTTATTCTCCTTCTGTTTCCTTGCCTCCTTCTCAGTCTAATGGAGGTTTAGGCGTTTACCATGGGCGTGCTTGCATTTGTTCACATTCGGTTCTTCAACTGTTGTTGACGCTCTTCGAATGAATTTCGAGCACGTTCTCGCCACTCGGGGACAGTCTCTCATATGCGACGACCGTATCGAACGCATTACGGACGCATTACGGTGTGGCGCCAGCAGACCCAATTTCCGCTGCACCGTGATTGTGCGGTATATACTGCCAGCCAAAATTCGTTTTACGTATAAGGTTCTCAACTACGGCAGAAACCCCCGAGTCTTTCTGACTTAATAGCAGCAAAGTTTTCGTGTAGTGTGGAGTGAACGCGCCCACGCGGGCCTGCGCTTCACCGGAAATATATGCCAGAAATACGTTTCTTGCGGTTTCCACATTAAAAGAGAGCACACATGCGCGAACTTGCGCATGCTAACGCGGGGCGGTTCCGAACGCAGCATTTCTGCGCAAGATTTGGTCGTCTTCCACCGTTTTCCTCTCGACGCAGAATTCAGCATTAGAAGAAAAAGATGAGCGCATGTTTAGAGGTACATGCGACAGAAATTCGTTAGCATTGCGTCGCACCTCTTTGGGCTTCTGGATCCATGGTGTGAACCACATTCACCGCATTCAGTGTTGTTCAGTAGCTCACTCGACACACGTCCTGCCCTTTCGAGAAATATATATATATATATATATATATATATATATATATATATATATATATGTGTGTGTGTGTGTGTGTGTGTGTGTGTGTGTGTGTGTGTGTGTGTGTGTGTGTGTGTGTGTGTGTGTGTGTGTGTTTACGGCAGCAGCGTGCACAAGTGGTGACGAGATGATCGCCTTCCGTTGGTCGCTTACTATAATGTTGTTATGAGACATCAGTGGCGGTGATTATGACACGTGACGATTATAATGACAATGATGACAAACATCTACGAAGATGGCGCTGCAGTAATATCGCACTGCCCAATTCTTGTCCCTTATTTCAGTAGTCATTTTGAGCTGCCGTCGAACAAGAAGGGCTGCGGTATCGGTTATGTCAGCGAATTTTATCAGCATACCTGATAAAAACAGCTCGTATTCACGAAAGCTCTCCTACAGTAGAATTGTTACTAAGATCAAACGTCTGCCAATACCGATACCAGGTATAATATTAGCGAAGATTACCAGCCAAATGGCAAAGAACACTTGCGAACGAAGAGCTTTGTGAATTCGGCTAAAGTTTCGCCTTTTTTTCTATATACGACTTCGTGTTTCCTTAGCTTGCTGCCTTTTTTGCAATGTTCGTGAACCAGTGCGTAGGGAACTCTGAAGGAATGCTTTAGAGCAAGATGAAACGGAATGTGCTTACAGGCGAGGACGTTCTCAAAGAAGATAAAGTTTATTTGAAATAGCAATTAGAAACCAGCTACTGTACGTGAATTGAGGGGAGGGGGTGAGAGCGAAGGGATACTGCAATTGTTCTTAGTTCATTCATGATACGTGAGAACATGCGCGTCCCTAATGACACCCGTGGCACACCTCACAGTACGGAAGTTAGCAGCATGATGGAGACTTAAACTGGCTCTGACACGAGGGGAAGCCCTGACGAAGTGAAGTCAGGACCAGCCAGAGTTAGCCGTAAGTAGCAGAGGTGCCATATATGAGGGACGCTCCTGGCAGCTACGGCAGTGATCAGACATTCGCGCACCTGTCTTATATCTGTCCACGTTACGTTGAAGAGAGGCAACGAGGTGCATTGCGCTTTAGAGACTGGACAATCGCCCACTCTTAGCACAGACAATAATAACACGGTAGTCGTCTGAACTGACGCATCTGGCAGGGGCGGATAGTTCGTTCTCTTCTTCTTTTTTTTCTTTTTTTTTCGGTCAATGGGTCTGCTAGATAAGCTGTACGAGTGAATCGTGCCAACGCTAATTTTTGCGCGTGATTGAGGTCCTTATCTTTCCCACTTGCCCTCTCTTTACATGCCTATGTCCCCTACAGAAGCCGTGTTAGGCAAATGGCTATGGCATGTGCTACTGAGCGCGAGGTACCAGGTTCGACTACCAGCCACGGCGACCGCACTTTAGTAATGGTAAAAAAAATTATGGGGTTTTACGTGCCAAAACCACTTTGTGATTATGAGGCACGCCGTAGTGGAGGACTCCGGAAATTTCGGACACCTGGGGTTCTTTAACGGGCACCTAAATCTAAGTACACGGGTGTTTTCGCATTTCGCCCCCATCGATCTGCGGCCGCCGTGGCAGGGATTCGATCCCGCGACCTCGTGCTCAGCAGCCTAACACCATAGCCACTGAGCAACCACGGCGGGTCTTTAATGATGTTAGGATCCAAACTCTCTTTGTGCGTTGAGAATTGGGTGCACGTTGAAGAAACGTAGATGATCGGAACAAGCCCGCAGCCCTCGACTACAACGTTCTTCGTAGGCTATGTCCCTTCAGAACGTTACATACCCTTAATGAAAACTTACTTCCCGTTTTCCGCCAGGCAGGGATATCAACGGGACTTCTTTCTATAGACAACCTCTCTACCTTTTACTCCTTTCTTCCTAACTGCCTCTCCAATGTGTTTATTAATGCGATAGCGTTAAGGGCCCCGTGTGGCAGAAAATTGCGTGTCTGTGTCGACGGAGTTGTCCGCGAGCGAAAATTTCCACATATATTTAGGTATATGTATATGTGCCACGCCTTGCAATATGACATGCGGTACATGCGGGTTATGTTGCCACACTATTCTGTCACTAGAGTTGCTCAAACATTGTCGTACATTCTTGACAAAGCTATTCCTCGGAATCTTGAGTATGACAGTCCACAAACAAATGTCACGAAACAAAACACTGACAGCGCGTTCCTTTTACGTTAAATATTCTCAGACTGAAATATCAACAGTGCGAAACAATAACAGAAACCTGAAAATTATGTAATTTTTGGCACGGCTGTGCAATACCTCAGGGATTCGCCCGCGCAAGAGGCCGCGTTTCAACCAGAAAGCTCACCTTCGTGCATAGCGTTTGCCGTCAGCGTTTCCCGGTAAACATAAGCTGCAGTTGCCGGGAAGCGTGATAAGCAGCCAGGGATCTTTGAATGTTATCGCGCTCCACTCTTAAAGGCGAAGCTTAAGCGTCCTCCAAGTTTCGTGATTAAAAACTTATTATCGCAGCGTTTCGCCACAACCTTCAGCCAATTATCGATAATCGAAAGCCGAGAACAATAGTCTGAGCGTTGTATTGTGCATGGCTTACACCAAATAGTAGAAATAACACTTCGTCGACGAAGATAAGTGGCATTTCAGCGTCACTCCTCGGAAACTTTGCATGTATTTGAGGCAAATTTTTTGCAAAATAAACATGCATTTTCCAATACCGCCGTCCATGAGTTTGTATTACATACATCATACAATATATCATCACAGGGGGCATTATTTAATTACCTTGATTGCCTACACTCTAAGAGCATTCCTTCGCAATACAAACGGACCGTCCCTCTATGCAGTGTTCTTTCTTTTCTTTTTTTTACTTCGAACAAACTAAAAGAAAGGCCCAGCAAAGTTACTTGGATCACGCCCTCACAGATTATTTACGTGACCAGGCGAGCATAATTCGGAAGAACAAAAAAAAAAAAAAATTCATTGCCTAGGTAAACAACATACATGGACTTCCTAGTTACATACATTACGCCATATATATATATATATATATATATATATATATATATATATATATATATATATAGATTGGAAAGTTGAAGCGAATCGCCCACAAATGTCAAGTTCCGATTCTTTAACATTTAAAAACGGCCACGTAAACCGAAATAACTTTGCTTTAAATTAGTCGTTGAACTTACCTGGTTGCGCACGTAGCCATGCGAAGGGCGGATACCGGTGCAATCCTTCCGTAACGTGTAGAGCGGCGTTAAACGTAGCTCGACTACGCGGTGCGATAAAGCTGGCTGCCTATACTCCGCTGCTGAAGCAACTGTGCATCCAATCCGCAGTTACGCCCGGCGTCAAGCGAAATAAAATCGCGGGGAGAGGGCACTGCGGTCCTAGCTTCGCTTTATGCCGCTCTGCTACGTCACAGGAGCGTCGCACTGGTTGCGCCGTGGGCCGCACTGCTGTCTGCGAAATCGGGCGAACTCGACGACTAATTTGAAGCAAATTATTTCGGTTTACGCTGCCGCTCTTCAATGTTGAAGCGCAGAACTGTACTTTTATGACGATTCTCTTCAACCTTCCAACATAGATATGTGCCGTAAGGTTTGTAACTAGGAAGGTAATCAATGTAATTCGTTTATTTATTGAATAGATTGCCTCGACTTTTCTTGCAAATGATATCTGCCTGGACGGATATTTAATCTGCAGTGACGTTATTTGAGTAACTGCTGCGGGCTTTTAAAAAATAATGCGCTCGAAATAAAAAAAATATATATATAGATAATGATTATTGCGCATTTACTGTTCACGTTGACTCGCCTGCTACTATTAGAGAACTGCTCACTTGGTCGACAAGTACGGGAAACTATTAAAACTATGATAATGACGATGGTGCTCATTGTGATGATGGTAGTGGTGATGATGATGATGAAGAACTCGAACTATGGCGCATATTCACTAAGAAGGATTGGCCAAGAATCGAATGATGCAGGCAAAAATGTATTAATCGAAATTACTTCTAAATCTTAAAAAAAAAACTGAATTGAAGAAGCACAGAAAACGAACCGCGTAGTTTTACACTCGGAAGCGGGTGATATAATACCTGTGCTTCAAATAAAATACTTACATAGCACCCCACAACAACGTATAGAAATACTTCTTCTCTAACTTCGACGTTCAATTTTGAAATGATTTTGTTAATTTTTCTTTTGCTGACATAAATACATTACCGTGAACCTCTCACAGATTTATTTAATTAGATTACTGAATGGCCGTGTTGAGAACAACATAACGTGATTAACATACTTTTAAATTACCAACTGCGGAAGCTGATGTCAGTGAAATGGCAGCCATGGTGGCTGTGGTGACCACCTGACCTGGGCTAGCTGCAGCGCGTCCTCCAGACAGTGGGACATGCTGCTTCAAGCCTGTGCAACGTCGAAGTCGTCCACCTACATTACAGCACGCCCAGGTGATACAGTATCCTTTGGCAGAGTTGCGATTTAAGGGAAAACAGTTTTTGATGTCGAGGTCCCTAGGCACGCTGAAAATTTCAGCGCTAGTTAACAAATTTGGTGGTTTCTGTCTATCCACAGGGCAGTTTAGGCACAGTGGTGTCAAAGTCATTGCCACAGTGACGCATGTTGGTAGTGAGCCGACCTGGTTAGCGAGTAAACAGCCATATAAGACCAAACGCAGTACATGTACCCTAAGCTCGTCATTTGGACGCCGCTATGTATGTTCGGGTGCTCATCGCATTCGAAGTGAAGTCGCCACTGTCATGTTTTACGGAAGTTTTCTGTTCTTGTGATCTGTCAGATAGCTCAGCCGTCCAAGTGTGACAAGACACACCCAATATGCTCCCGACAGGATTTATTGTCAATAGCTTTCGCTCGTTAACACGAAATGAACCTCAATAACGCTAAATCAGCGGTCACATTTTCGCTTTCAAAGGCTTCTCAAGACTTTGAAGCAGATACGAGATGAGCAAACATACATTGGGCAGAAGCATCAGATGTTCATCATGTGTTCCTTGAACTTAGCTTCTGTCAGCTCACGCCTCACAGAACTCTTCTTGTCGCGCAGTGGAAAGCGGAGGGAGGTAGACCCTCCTCGATGGTATGCGTCCTCCCGGATGACTGGTCATCAGGAGCTCATTCCCCCTGCGTGCGATCGCCACGGCGCCTGCGATCAGGGAATGTAACGTCGTCGCCGGGCTGTGAACACTACACACTCCGTGCTGTGTCATGACACGACATCCCTTAGACGGTCCTCGTACAAGCGGCCAAATGAGAGCGGCAGCATGCTGACGACGTGTAGCTTTGCGTGCCTTTTGCTTCTGCTGCAGCTCACGGAATGTTCACCCACTGCTTACGACCTCAGCAGCTCCGAGCAACCGCTGGCAAGGGAAAAGCTACAGCTAGAGCAGCAGCAGCCGCCGCAGCAGCAACAGCAGCAACAGCAGCAGCAACAGCAACAACAGCAGCAGCAGCAGCAGTCGCAGCCGCCTTCATTCAAGCCCGGCCGCAGGACCAACTACGGCCTGCTCAAGTCCGAGCCGTGCAGCTCGGACCAGACGTGCAGCATGCGGGATCCGGCTTCCCGCTGCCTGGAACAGTTCTGCGTCTGCCAACACGGGTTCACGGACCAGTTCGGCGACCGCTGCAAGAAACTCGTGCCGCTGGGCGAGGTCTGCTCCGAGAACCTGGTCTGCTCCGGCGACGCCGTCCAGTGCTCAGACGAGCGATGCGTTTGCGAACGAGGCTTCGCCGAGGACGAGGGAGCCTGCGTCAAGGTACTTCGGGCACGCATTCGACGGGTAGCTTTCGAACGTTTCGGAGCGCTGTCGCGGTTCGGTTTACGTTTGGCTGGTCGAAATAGAGTGCTCGGAACGAATTAGTACGGCTCCTTCAGAGCGCCGCATGTATGCGCTTTCACCTTCGAGCTTCCCATTCGAACCAGTCGAATGTACGAAAAGCCATGCCCTGGAGCTCATTCATGGTGCAACCATTTGAGAAAAAAAAATAAACTAATTTTGGATGATTTGTCGGTTTCCCACAAAAGCGAGTGTTTGCATCGAGTTACGGCTTGCAGTATAATTTCCGTACGGCTGGTACGAACCACTTGGTTGCCCATGCATACTGGCTTGCGTGTGTGATTGCGACAGCCGCACGTCAGGCGTCTCTATATATAAAGCATTTAGCTCAGAGTTTGTAAATGCTTGTTTCTGGGCGCCTAATTAAGCGGAATGTGCTTCGTTTTCGGTGTCGATGTCAGGGCACTGGCGAACGGCATCCAGATACATTGCACCTATTTTGTGTGCCATTACCGCCAAGCGGGAGGTATCGGTGGTGCAGCAGCTAATATCATCCAGGGAAAGCCGCAGACATATTCAAGCGTTGGTGATACTCCATTTTACGCCTCCCGCGCTGTTATCCGCCATTTTGTAATCTGCGCTTTCCTGGTTCCGATTCTATCTATCGCTATCCAGGAGGTAGCTGCGCCAGCATGGCGTTCTCAAGCTTCCGCAATACGCAAAATACGTTTCCAGTTCATGCGCATGCGCAACTCTGGCCCGCAGGACATTCGCATTTAACTGACTCAAGGTACGCCGAAGGTGGCTGTTGTCGCACGTCGTTTTATGCCAGGTATCCTGGTACACAGAAATCTCGGGGGAGAGACAGACCGCTGCCTTGGCTCCGGCAGAGCCGATTGAGTAGACCATGACGGTGCGTTCACGTGACTTTGTCGCTTTCGCAGCCAAACGCACTGCGCGTCCCTGGAAACCTTCCACGTGCGGTCCACGCATGCGCGGCAATACCGTGACAGCACGATGGTGGCACCGAAGGCGCGAATGTTCCTCAAGTCGTCGTCGTCATCATCATCATATTATTTTTTTAATGTCCACTGCCGGGAGGAAAGTCTCGCTTAGCGATCTCCAATTTACCTCATCTTGCGCTAGGTGATCCCAACCTTCGCTTGCATGTTTCCCAACTTCATCACCCCACCTAGATTTCTTCCATCCTCAACTGCATTTCCTTTCCTCGAATCGGGCCTGCGCCTATCCCACGCCTCCGGACCATGCCATCGAGCTCTGGCGAGCAGTGTTGTTGTTCCTCCAGGACCCGGAGGCATCACCGGTCGGTGATCGGCTCCGCGACAGCCACAAGAATCATGCGGCCCCCACTTAGCTGCCTCCAAGACGTTCGTTAATAAAACGGAGGCAGCCTCACCCTTCCCCTTTTTCAATAATACCCCCTCCCTTTCCACCGCAGCGCCCTCGGCGCATTCTAACGTGGAATAAACGTGGTTTCATTCATTCCTCGAATATGTCGCATTAAGCTGCCAGGGTACAAACGTTTAAAGGATTCACGCTCGTCACTCATGTTCGCAGGTGGACCCATCGCGGGCCTCCAGCCGCATCCTGCTGTACGTGGTGTGCGCCGCGACTGTGCTGTTTGTGGTGGGCGGAATGTCGTCCATGCTCTACTCGCAGGTCAGGCAGCGCCACTTCAAGGACCAGGCCTGCGACAACTGCTTCCTCGCACAATGCACGATTCTCTGAACTGTCGTTGCAGTCTCACGAGAACGCTCCTTCCCAAACAGCGGCTGGCGGCGTGATCGCTGTCGCCATCGAACAAGCGTCGCCGAAGTGCGCTTCTGAGACATGGACGGCCCGGCGGTCAAAACGACCGCTAGACGCTGCCGATGATGCTAGTTAATAGCAGGCCGTATCAAAATGCAACTTAACTCTAGAGCGACGAGCTTTACCTGTTTAATTTGAAGCCATGCAGATGACAGGGACTGACTGACGTCGTGCTCCCTATTAAGCGCACTGCTTCTGATGTGCCACGTGAAATGTTCCTGTCGTTTGCGTGACTTGTAAAAACATGTTTTACGCACAAGTCACCCGTGTTTACGGTATTCGATTGAACAAATCCTGCTCGTCCTGCCTTCTGTTATGAAAGCTACTTGCTTTGCCAGTTTTATGTTTTATTATACCTGAGCACACATGCACCCTATCAAAACACAGCGTTCCGGCTTCCTCGCCACCCTCTAATGACGGCAGTGCTTTTAGAGACTACCAGCTGGGTCTTGGAATTGCAATGCCAGCTCTGCGGCTACCAGCACACGCCCCCTAGCACCGGTTACTGTGCAGTCGTGTTCAATATGAGTTGCAACAATGCCCGTATTACAACGGGCCCCAGAGCGCACGGCGCGCCGAAGTATGAAAAATTGAAGAGCTTTACGCCGCTTCAAATAGTGGACTTATTAAACCGATTTTTCTGTATTGTGACACCGCTATACAATCGTGGAGCTCTTTCGACCAGGGGGACCGTGTCGCAGCTCATATTGAACGTGAGTGTACGTTTGTGTCATTACTCCAAGCTTTTGTCGAAACTATAGTCTATTCTGCTTAGCGGTAATGCAGTGTATAGTAGCGAAGCTTGCTTTATTATCTTAAGTTTAATCACACATACACATAAGAAAAACACCAAAACCGGACAGTTCTCGCACCGTTTTCTATGATAATCGCATACAAAGTAGTTCACCTTAGTATCCTGCTAAAGTTTATCAGCGATGATAAACCAAGAGGTTCAACTGCCCAGCTAAAGACCCACAGGCTCGGCCAGACTAATATTAATCCACATTTCAATTTCTAAAGCCACGGTCACGGGAGAATAGCCCGCAAGATGACGCGCATGAAGCATTCGACGCTTGATACGCAGGGAGGCAACGAAAAAGCAGCATATAGGTCACCACAAGGGGACTGCAATAGCATTGGATACGGAACGTACATGATGTGTATCACAGTATCGAGCCACCAAAAGCAACTTCCTGGTCACGGTCCATGTCAGCTCCAGGACGCATAAAGCGCAACGAGGCGTTCAGCAGCAAAACGAGCACACATTGATACCTTGCCGGCTCCTCGCAACGTACGCTGGCCACGGAACGACTCCATAGTGAAGGGCTCCTGAGAGACGTAAAATTTCTTGATTCAACTATATATCGAGCTATATATGTATATGAAGCGCGCGAGACAAGAAGCCGCCGCAGTTTAAAGGATGACGCAGGTGACGATGAAGGCTCCCTTGAGTTCGTCGTTGAGGTCGTATCGCTTCTGACAGAACGTGTAAAAGAGAACGAAGCCTATGGCGAACACCGTGACGGCGATCGTCGTGTATATCATCATCAAGTTTAGAGTGCTTCGAGGGCTCTTGTCGCCGCAGTCGTCGTCCCGTTCGCCGATATCCCTGCTGCACTCGCAGACGCCCTCGCTGCAGGTCATGCTGTTTCCGCGGCACACCACCTGAGGCCCGCAGCGCTGGTAGCGGCCCACGCGTTTGATGCACTGCGCGTCTTCCAGCGTGAACGTGGGCGCGCAGATGCAGACGCCGCCCTCGCACAGGGACACCGGGTCGGTCGCGGCGCACACTTCGTCGCTGGCGCACGCCTGACCGAGCACCAGCCTGCTCGGCGTGCTCCGCCAAGGGCGACCCACCGGGCGGGGCCGACCTACGCAAAACAACAACAACAACGGTAGCGGTAGCGTTCATCTCACAGCGGGAGCTTCGAGCTCTATCGCGAATTCCGAGCGTGCGCGCCCACCATAGAGTGCAGATCATGACCCGAAAGCGATGCCGGACCACCGGCGTCTCTAAGAAAGGGGGAGGGGGTACGATAAAGCATTAGCTTATATGACGTGGTAAAAACAAACCATTTTCATGTACTTCCTACGAGTTTAGGGTGACTGATTTTGCCGTACGGATGGTACTGGTCAACGTGTATCGTTGTGTTACCGATTTCAGTGCAATACCTTAACGTGTTGAGAAATTTTATTGCAGATCACGTCATCGTTGCTCAGCCGAAGGTAATACTTTTGTCGGGAACAACTAGCCTTTATTTTCTAATTAACCTAGTATTTACTATAACAGAGCAAAATCACCTGATCTGTGAGCCGACACCAGCCGACAAGGCTCTATTTCAGAAGCGAAGTAGGGACAAACGGTGGTCTCGCTTCTAATGACAAGCAGCTGCGGGAGCTTGCCCTTCAGATTATTATAATGCGTTAGCAATACGAGTGTCAAAGTGGGAAAAAATAATGCGGCGATTCAGCGGTAAATTCGAGAGAAATGCGATAGTGTTAAGTCGCACCTCTTTGTGGTCACGGATCCATCCTTTAAACCGTGTTCACCACATTGTAAGGTGTTGTGCAGTAGCTCGCTCGACACGCGTCCTGCCTCTTCGAGGAGCGAAGTGCATCTGGCGGTGGTTCAGAGAAGACCACGGTGAGTTGCACACTTTGTACTATGATGGGTGTCCCACGTAACATGAGCCAAACTTTAGAAATATGTAAATGCCACGTAGCTGGGCAGAACCACTCTTGTTTAGCGTCACTTGGAGATACTGGAGATAGATTTTTTTTATTTCTGCCTGATAACGTAATTAGCTTTAGTTAATTAAAAACTTGTTCAATATTATAATTAGATGAACGACGTCAATGAGAAAATTGTAGAGCAATACGAAAAACTCCCGATACAGCTTTGTGCCCAGGTTTCATATACAGCTTCGTGTTCGGCTTTCAATACAGCTTTCAGCGTTCACCCCACTTCGCAATGTGGTGAACGCGGTTTAAATCTTGGATCCGGGACCTGAAAGAGGCGCGACGTATTGTTAACCCATTTCTCTCGCATTTACCGCTAAATCACGACTGAAGTTTCTTTATGCGAAGTATAGGGAGCTCTCAGCAAGGTCGCGCAAGTTTTATTTTCCATTTTTCGTTCCACCTTTAAAAAAATCTGTTTTACTATCACAACTCCGGAAAAATAATGCAACAGACTTAAACTACACCTAATAATGCACATAAAACCGAAAAATCATGAGGCTATATGCAGTAGTTAATTATTAAAATATAAGGTAAAACTACCTTTCTTCGTTTTGTGAGGCGTGTGAAGTGACAAGCTAGCTTCGGGGTTTGAAAATAGCCATCTGTATTATTTATGTAGTCAGGGTTCTCTTAAGGTGAGTCACGTGATCTTACAATAATTTGGGGTTCCTGGGTCGTCTGGGCACGAAGGCCACGTCACCTGCAACAATGTCCAAAGCTCCGCTCCCTTCACGCGCTAGAGGCGCAGCAACCACGCAACTGGCGCGCATCTACCGCACAGACGTGCGCTCATTGGTGCAATGATTGAACACCAGGCGCCACTCTCCACAGCTGCTCCTGATCTCGCGAGTACTGCAAACATACCTCGACCAAAGCAGGTGAGCGTCGCCTCTACGTCATGCGCCAGAACAGCTACGGACAGGTAGCGCTGCTCTAATCGAACGGAACAGAAGCGAGAACGTTTAGCTAGAAGACGTGCAAATGCAGTTACTTACAGGGGACCCTGATCATGAGAATAAAATTGACAGAATAAAAATTGTTATAAGTAAGGCATATTCGAAACTATAAGGTGGGAAAGATTGAAGAAGCAGTAGAAAACGGCCGCAGCATGAAATCAGTGAGAAGAAAACTTGGCATAGGACATAGCAAGATGCATGCACTGAAAGATGAGCAGGATAATGTCGTCAACAATTTCGATGATATAGTAAAAGCAGCAGAACAATTCTACACCGACCTTGCACAGTACTCAGAGTAGCCCCGCTACCTTAATTCATAGCGATGGACAGGATGCAGAGGCTCCTTCTATAACTAGCAGTGAAGTTAGAAAGTACTTGTAAGACATTACCCGGGAAAAGGCGGACGGAGACGATAGAATAACAGTCGACTTAAACAAAAATTGAGGCGATATTGTGCTTGAAAATCTTGTGGCCTTTTATACGCAATGCCTCACGAATTCAAATGCACCAGAGAGCTGGATGATTGGCAACATTATACATACCAAGGAAGACGGTAAATAATTGAAAAGTTATAGGCCCATTCGCTTGCTTTCGGTATTGTATAAAATATTCACCAAGATAATTTCCTATAGAATCAGCACAACACTTGACCTCAATCAACCAAGAGAACAGGCTGGCTTCAGGAAGAGATATTCTGCAATGGATAACATCCATGTCATCAAACGGGTAATCGAGAAATCTGCGGAGCACAATCAACATCTCGATATGGCTTTTATATATTATGAAAAGGTATTTGATTCAGTAGAAATATCAGCAGTGATAGAGGCATTGCGTAAGACAGGTGTACAAAAGGCATACGCGAATATTTTGGAAAATGTCTACATAGATTCCACAGCTAACTGGGTTCTCTATAAGAAAAGTATAACGTTACCTACCAAGAAAGGGGACAGGGCAAGGAAACACAATCTCCCTGATCCTATCCACTGCAGCTATTGGGATGGGAAGGCTTAGGTGCGAAAATCAAACCTTCGATTTGCAGATGGCGTTGTCTTGCTCGGAAACCCTGGGGTTGAACTACAACAAATGATATAGGACCTTAACCGAGAAAGTGCAAGAGTGAGGTTGACGATTAATATCCATAGCACGAAGATAATGTTCAATAGCCTGCAAAAGGAACAAAAATCAGCTAGTCTGTAGAGGAGCGCGTTTATCCAGGTCAATTACTCGCAGGGGACTCCGATCATGAAAAGAAAATTTACAGCAGAATAAAAATGGGTTGGAGCGCATACGACAGGCGTTACCAAATCCTCACTGCGAGCTTACCTCTGTCGCTGAAAGAAAAGTGTATAATCATTGCGTTCTACCAGTGCTAACATACGGAGCACAAACTTGGTGGTTAAGAAAGAAACTTGAGAGCAAGTTGAGGACCGCGCAAAGAGCGGTGGAACGAGGAATGTTAGGCGTAAAGTTGATGAAGAGAGCGGTGGGGATCAGAGCACAAACGGCCATAGCCGATATTCTAGCTGACATTAAAAGGGAAATATGGAGCTAGGCAGGACATGTAACGCGTAGGGTAGATAGCCGGTGGACCATTAGATTTACAGAATTGGTGCCAAGAGAAAAGCGCAGTAGAGGACTGCGGAAAATTAGGTGGGGTGATGAAATTAGGAAATCTGCGGGCGCAAGTTGGAATCACCTAGCGCAATGTAGGGGGACTTGGGGATCGATGGGAGAGGCCTTTTTCCTGCAGTTAACATAAAAAGGACGATTACGATTATGATGATGATGATGATGTAACGCTTCGCACCACGATAATTCCCCTTAAGGGACTTTCGACCCTAATTTTGTACGCTGTCTTGGCGCCCGCTCCCCATTGTCGAGGAAAACAAGTAGGGGAGTGCGCTATGGTTGTTGGGAAGAAGCAGCGCAGATGTGGTGGTGAAATACGGAGGTGCGGGCATTTTCTAGTGGATAGCACGTGCTGGACTCGAACAGCAGTGTACAAGTTATTGTAGCAGGCCGGACGTAAGCCCGCTCAAGTTGACGGAGGTCGTCTGGCTTCTGCTGCTCCAAAGTGTCGGACGCAAGTCGCCATGCGGTTCAACTACATCACATGCTGACCCGAGCAGCGCGCCTGCACCTTTAAGACCGGGCGCCAACTTATACAGCTGTGCTGCTTCTTTATATGTTTGCTGTATTTTAAATGCGATGGCATTTCTGTGGCTACCACTCGGGTGAAATTTCCTCGTTTTGCAACGATGAACAAAGACGATAAACAAAGACAAAAATGGCCAGTGTGAAACTTGACGTCACACATAGGCAAGAAGCACTGCCGTCCTTTCAAAGCCGACCAGATGCTGGTGATAATAGAGATTTAGCCAACACAAGTTCATGCTTTGCTTCATGTACAAAGAAAATGAGAAGTAGATGGAAGTTGAACGAAGTGCCTCGAGGCTCAAAGTTTGCCACGTGACCATGAATGATAAAAAAATTAGGCACCACTAATTTAGGTTGGTTACCTTCCGAATGTGATAGCATTTGTATGTAATTCATTATTGGGCAGCGCATATAAAAACAAAACACTAGAAAGCACACAGGACAAGCGCTTGTCCTGTATCCTTTCTCGTGTTTCGTTTTTTATATACCCAAGAATGGATAGGTTCCAACTCGTCCGTTTTTTCAGTCCTTCTGCAGCTCTTTGTAATTCGTCTGCCGCTTTGATATAAACTCTGCAATAGAGGGGCTAAACGTGTCCGACAAAGTCGAACATGGTCAAAATGTACGACGCTTAAATACTGCCACATATCGGAGCAAATCAATGCGGATGAATGCTGCTTGAGTATTTAGAAGAATTCGCCGCGTGTAACGGTGGAGAACGCTAGGCTGCTGTGAGAACACGCTTGATGATGATGAAAACAAGAACTGCTATTGAGAACAACATTTGAAAACACGAAAAACACATTTTAAGTAGCCCGCTCCAGACGTTTTCATGTAATCAAAGAACGCGCGCCTTGTAAATGTGCACAAAGAGTTTAATGACTACTTCCACTAAGGAAGATTATCGCTGCAGCTGATTTCAGCCCTGCTAACTTTTGATGCGCGCGCGTCAACCATTAACCATGTTAGCTCGTCTTCTGCATACGCAAAGTAAATCAAATTAAGGGGTTTATAACGCCCCGAAAATGCACAGTGGGGTATGAGCGACGGCGTAGTGGGGAACTCAAAAAAATAATTTTGACCACTTGGCGTTCTTTAACATGCCAACAAAGTTCGGTCCACGGGCGTTCTCTTATTGCTTTTTTGCTCTGCTTTCTTTTTTTAGCATTCAACTTCCATAAGAATGCGGCCACCACGGCCGGAAATTGCTCCCGCGACCTTGTGGTCGGCAGCAGAACGCCATAACCAATGATCCGTGAATACACTTATGTGTGTTCCGGTACGTGTGTTCGCACAACTGACCATGGTTGAATATAAATGTTACAAACACCGACCGGCCAACACGAGGTGTACGCCCTTGGACTTCCAATGTCACGATGAGGTTTAAGCAAAGACGCGATACGCATTGTTCCCATATAGCTTTTCGCCGTCTTCATTTCACTGTATGGGCTGGCGGTACCCTTTCCTGACGTCACAGCTCGGAGCACCTGATGTCTTTATTTTACCTAGTATGTCAATTATGTGAAGCCCTTAAGAGGCGGCTGGAAACTTTAACTAGCACTCGACTTAATGCGACAGCAGTGCAGCACAAGCTCCAACATAAGCATTTGACTGAGGCAGCTATAATATAAGGGTCCTCTTCACTCGATCGTACTCCTTTCTTATCCACCGCCTTATCCAAGCGCAAAAAGGAAAGAAAAACAGTAGTAGCATATAGTTACATTTTCCCGGCCCAGGAGTCTATACTTTTGCGCCGCAGGACTCGGCAGTGCATTCTGTAACACTGCGAGTTTCACCACGCTGCACTGGGCACGGACTTGGTTTCGCCAATATATATTCTGCCTCGTGTGCGATCGAAACATTGGCGTGTCCACGCCCCCCCCCCCCTCCCCTGCTCACGCGAATGCATACCACTCACTTTCAAACGACAGCGCCGCTGGCACGAGTTCTGGGCGCGTTAGCGGGTCGCGGCCAGAGGCCGCTGTCGAGTCGGTTCCTCGGCGACTGCCGGCAGTCACACGCACTTCGAACCGCAGCTCGTCCACGACCACGCCTTCCACAATTATTCGGCAAGAGTACACTCCCGCGTGCGCCGCGCGGCAACGACCCATGTCCAAGGTGCTGTAATGTGTCGCGCGCGGGTGGCGGCCACCTTGTCGCACGACAACGACCTTGTACCGATAGAGTCCTGGGCGGGGATCCGAGGGTATAGCGAGGCCGTTGAAGAGCCAGGCAAAGGTGGCGTTGAGCGGCGAGGCAACGGCGCTGTCGCACCGCAACCGCAGTACGTCTCCCGCCTTCAGCGACAGGGCGCGAAGCGGCCGACGCTCTGGGGGGACGACGGCGGTGGAAAGGTGCTTCGGCCCAGCAACGTCGCCTCCCGTCGCCAAAAACCACGTCGCGTTTACGACAGTGATCCAGTGAAGGTTCGTCATGACGATGATGACAGCCGCAACGACGAAAAGAAAATTCGCGTCTCGTTCGCGTCTTCGCTGAATTGCGGGCACGCACTCGCTATGATGCAAAACGTGTTGCAGAATATCAGCAGTTTTGCAGCGCTTTATTAACCACTTCGCATAGATTCCAACATGTACGTTGAACACGTCTTAGTCTTTCTTTTGCTTTCTTAAAGTGAAGCTTTCATTGCTACTTCCCCCTATACTTTACGGGCGCTGTCCTTTTTTTTTTTTCATTGCTCTGCGGCATAGATGTTTGTCTAAATAAAGGCGCGTATGTCATGCTCAAGTGTAAACCACATTAGTGGCTTAACGAACTTATCGGTGCCGTCCTGCCGAATAGACAACAACTTGCGACACTGGGTACGTGCCCGAACGTCGACAACTTTAGCCACCAGGTATGCGCTGTCGAATATGTGCCCGAATAGGCAACTTGGCCCACTGGGTGTGGGCAAGCTGGGTATGCGCCACTGGGGATGTGGCCTATACTCTGAATGCTCCAGAATGGGTATGCGCCACGGGAGGTGTCCGAATAGACGAGAGGTAAGCAGTGAAGAAGTCAGCAGCAGAAAATTAAAGTGACGAAGTGGGCAGCAGAAGCAGCCGAGTGGAGAAAGAGGTGAACAAAATGGTTCCACATATGCATGCAGCGGCTGACCTCAACTATCCACACAAAGTATCCCGTATGCTGAAACAGTGTTGTGCTGCAGTGGGTGCCGGCCAAGTTGAAGGCGCAAGTTGGAATCAGTTGGCGCAGGACAGGGGTCACTGAAGATCGCAGGGAGATGCCTTCGTCCTGGGCAGTGAACATTAAGATATTATTATTATTATTATTATTATTATTATTATTATTATTATTATTATTATTATTATTATTATTATTATTATTATTATTATTATTATTATTATTATTGTTGTTGTTGTTGTTGTTGTATGCTGATGATGATGATGGTGGTGGTGGTGGTGGTGGTGGATACCGGCCGACGGTGGCATAAAGGAAAACGCAAGAGGCGATTGTTGTGTTGGAACTGCCCACAGTAGCTCCACCCCTGCCAATCTGCATATAGTTCATTCGACATGACGCTGCTACTCTTCAGCCAGCTGTTGCGTGGCGCTCCGACGTTAATTCTCTGCGGAGAGCTGAGGAACGCCGGAGCGGGCCTCTTCACAATACTGACCCGAATTGCGACTTTCGCGTGCTGCGTAACCTCCACAGGAGTGATCGCGCGTGTATGCACCGCATTCGGCTGAATGTCGCTTTGTCGCGCAGTATGGGATCGTCTTCATTTTGACGCGGCACAAGAGTTTAGGCGTGTAGGCCAAGTCTAAGCGTACACGATGGAGGAGCGTTTCGAATGTGCGGTCAATAACTTGGTTCATCGAGAACCAAGGGACTGGTTCAACTCTGCATGGGACCGAAGACGTTGAGTGTTCGTCGAACCATATGCCATTGCGAAGAGCGTTCTTGGCGTCCTATACGGAAAATGTAGCAGGAATTAAAGTACTTAATCCGCGTGCTCGAAGAGGTACTCTGTCTGCTACCTCATTCCCGTGCTATATACACCCATCAATCCCATATACAGCTTCGTCGTCTTCGATGTATCAGTTACTCAGATTGTCATACATTTGTGACAGCGTTTTATTTTATTTTATTTTTATAATTGGCATCTGTACATTATGAACCTCAATAAACTAGCCTGACTCGCCATCTTATTAGTTTATTTTTTCACCTTTTGACGATAGAGAAGCTGAGGAGGAAGGGTTGGCATGACAACACAATAACTACGACGGCTTGACGACGGAAGTATAACGAATAGGACAAACAGACACGGCAAGCCCACCTCCTAGCTTATCACTTATGTCGCAGCAAGTGAAGTGATCGTTGGCGTAGTCCTCATTACGGAACGGGCACAGAGAACAGGAGGCCAGCCTATGCAGTAAGTGTTCAGGAAGAGAATCCGTCAGTATAATTTATGATCGAACTTGCTTTAGGTTATCACTTGCTTTTGGGACGTGATGTGAGGCTATGTTCATAATTGTAAATGCGTGCTTCCATTATTTCCTCACTGCATTGATTCGCGTGTTTGCCATGTTATTCTCATTACTTATTTTCATTTCTGTTATGTTACCCCATATGATCGAGGAATATCTTTGAACAGGAGGCTCAATTCCTACGCACTTGTAGATTCTTGGTTTTATGTACGCCCTTCTGCACTGTCCCTCCATGAAACCAACGGACGACGGTAATAAGAAAGCGTGCATGTCGAAGCGATGACCAATGTTGGTTGCTCGTTTCATGCATGCTCTTCTACGATCCTCTATACGTATACGACAATACTAAGTGATACTTGGCTCATTGATCTTCGCATCCGGGGATTACTGTTTATAAGATCTGATTGTCTTGAAGAGCAAGTGTTGTCCCTTTCAATCACGGTGTACTCGTTCGTGTAAGCCAGTTATGTTTGCAAGTTCTGCATAGTAGTGACAATAAAATATAAAAACACGCACACAGGGACATTAAGCTTCGGATAAATTGAATGTTCGGTTTTCCCAATGTCATTCCATTTCGATTCAGTCTGCTGAGTACCTCCACACACGATCAAATCACAAGCATGTTCGACGGGGCTTTCGACGTGCCGCATTCAATCAGCAATATCGAAGGATTAGTTTTTAATCCCTCGCAATGCCTGCAGCCAGTTGTGCGTCTGCTTTGATGCTTTGATCGTGTGATTCAATGTTTTTTATGAAAGAAAAAAACGGCGCATGGTTGACTGGGTAATAAAGCCCTATTTAACCGCTTTCTAATGACGAAGAGAAACATTAAAATGCGCAAAAAATAGCCCTGCCACCTTGACTTTCATTCAATAAAGCCTGCCACACCTTGGAATAAAATTACGTAACTTTGGCACACCAGTCCACCATAATTCATCAATAAATGGGTTACTTTTAAAACGACTGCAACATAAGGCGAAGATCATGATAATGACGACGGTCCTCGACTACGGAATAAAATTATAAAACTTTGGCACACAGACCAGCATAATTCATGAATAAATGGGTTACTTTTAAAACGACTGCAACATAAGGTTAAGATGATGATAATGACGACGGTCCTCGACTACTGCACGTACCCACTACTTAAGATAGGCCATCATATTTCAATTCTCAAGGCCCTATCCTGCATGTTTGAGAGTGTGTGAATCACTTAAAGCTATGTAAACTGGTACAAGCGCATATGGGCGGCTAGTCAAGAATCATGTGCCATGAAGTTACATCTCTGCACCGTCACGGTCCGCCAGCGGCAATCGAAAGTGTGGAAAATGAATAAGCAATATGGCTTTTCGCCATTTGTCCACCCAGCCTAGAGATCTACTCTACGTTCATCTGGCCTCAGAACTCAATTATGGATTATTCTGGCTTTTTTTTTTTCGAGTATCCAATTGGTAACTTTTTTTTTCTTGTCGTAGAGTTATTCTATTATTAGTTTACTTTTACCACCCGATTCTTGTCTCGTCTCCCTGCTTGGTACGTGTCAGGCATGTATGTTTAACGGTCTTCAACTTGGTTACTGATCTCAGTATATCTACGATCTCGAATTTGAAGTGTCAGTATTGGGCAGTCGTTTAGAGGTATACGTACTTCATTAGTACTCAGTGTATTACCAAAAAATGATGAATTATTTTATTTCCCCTTTCCTATGCTTTGTCGATGACAATCAAATTTGTAAAAGAAACCAAAACCTGGCTTTTCTTTTATCACTACCAAATCGGGCCAGTGTTAACTAAATCATCCCGCGTGGTGAATTTCCTAGAGCCTTCTTTTCATATTTTTAATTAACATTTCCTACAAGGACGAGTACGCGTTACGAAGTAAGAAATAAATCTAAATAGATATAATACATGCCAAAACTAGAACCTGAATATGAGATAAGCCGGATTAATTTTGACCACCTGGGATTCCTGGACGTGCAGCTAAATCTGAGTCGACCAGCGTTTTCTCACTTTACGCCGCGGACAGACTCGAACCCGCGACCTCGATTTCAGCCGCGCTACGTCATAAGCACTGAGCTACCGTAGCGGGGTCTTACAGACTCATTTTGGGCCTAATTCATAAAGTTTGTACGTTGTTCTATATGAAGCACTGAATTCAGTACATGTGTAAACAATAGGCATGTCATAGAGGTTGGCGTACGCCTACTCTTACGAGCCGCACTGGCGCACTAATTGCTTCGTGGATGCGGGCCTTGCCTTCTGAAATTTCTCCTTTATTTTCTGTCATTTTTTTTCCATAGCCTTCATCACCGTTCGTCCCGAGTGGGTTCGTGGCGTAATCTGGGAGCAACAGCAGCAACAATGTGCAGCCTCCCGCTGCGGGCGTTACGCGGCACAGCTGTGGCGGACGTAGAAGAAAACGATGATGAGCTTCGCCACGACGCCGTTTCTCGTTGCCGGCCGACACTGCGGCCCGATGCAATTCCGATGCCCCGTTCACAGCCTGTGGCTGGTACAAGCGGTGGCACCGCTGATTTACCACCACTGCTCCGCCGCCGATGAAGCCCCGACGACCGTTTCCGGAGCAGCGCGGCTCACCACGTCCAGTCCTCAGGCGACGCTGGGTTCGGTCGTCCGGTTCACTTGCGCGGCGCCCGTGTCCTGGGCGGCCAC
Source organism: Dermacentor variabilis (assembly GCF_050947875.1). Taxonomy (NCBI): domain Eukaryota; kingdom Metazoa; phylum Arthropoda; class Arachnida; order Ixodida; family Ixodidae; genus Dermacentor; species Dermacentor variabilis. The sequence goes on from NC_134569.1 coordinate 131,444,240, forward strand.
CTTCCAGTGGTACGCGAACGACGCGCTCGTCGAGGCGGATCAGTTCGCTCCCGGACGGCCGTTCCGCGTCGGCCTTCGCCGCGGCGAGGACCGCGCACTGATGCCCGAAGAGCTCGCGTACACCGTGCTCGAGGTGCGCGCCGAAGAACCGAAAGTGGGCAGCGTCAGCTGCCTCGTCACCACCAACGACACTCGCGTCAAGCGGCCGCGAATGAGGATGTCTTCGCCGTACATCGTAAGCTCGGACGGTGGTCGCCAGCTTCACTATTCGCACAACGCCACCTGCGGCCGCAAGCGAAGGTGCGTGGACGGGAATTCCAGCTGCTACGCCGATCTCGCCGCACAGGTATGCGCCAAGAGTAGGCGGCGGGGCACCGAAAGCGGCACGAATTCAACGGTCATACGATAGCAATGTTCAAGATGATAGAGTATAAAAGTCGCGTTTCCACAGATACGAGAAGAAGCGAATAAAAAACCAAAGCTCAACCTCTCAGCGGACGAGTACAACAAACTGTACCTCGAAAATAGACAGCCTGGGGAAGCGACGGTATAGTTTAGAGGCCAACTTGGAACAACATTGTATCAGGCTTGAGCATTAGGGAGAAGGTTAGGTCCTGATCTAGGAAACAAAAACAAAGAGAGCTCCAGAGTAAAAAAAATAACCCTATTCGGAAATATCAATACATCGTGTTTAGGGCACACGAAGACGCCTTTACGTGTCTGTGTGGCTGCGCCACGCTGACGCTTACGCAGGTTCGCCGCTGCCTGTGCGTGCGCGGCTACCCGTTCTACTCGGCGCCGCGCGCCTCGTGCCTCAAGCACTACACGGGCCTGGGCTCGCACTGCGTCAGCGACCTCGACTGCAGGGACGAGCCGAACTCCGTGTGCGGCTCCGCCGGCCGCTGCGTCTGCGCGCCTTCGTACAGCGGCGAGTACAAGTTGGGACAGTGCGTGCGCGAGGTGCGTGCGAAGCGTCCCAACAATGGTCAACGCGCCAACCACATGGAGCGTAGCTCCTGCGTTTTTGGAGCGCATAGCTTCTTCTGGAGTTGGCGCGCCCGTGTCGCGCGTCGCGACCGCACTGTTATCTCGGCCGTAATTTGTTCTTGGTTAACGCAAATTAAAGTGAGTACTCCCCCATCCTCCCCCCCCCCCCCCCTCCGCCAATCGAGACCGTATCAGTGGGGTGGAAGCGTCATTTTCACACGCCGCAAACTGCGGATGTCGACGGCAGAAGGGGCGGGTCCGAAGATACGTCGGAAATACGCTCAATGTGGTTACCACCTTTTAATGACACATAATGGTCCCATGCAGAATTGACATTTCTTGCAGTGGTGCGCTTAGGTGATCAGTAAATGGCAGTGCTCATCGCGGCAGCGCTGAAGCCCTAAATCGAGCCAGAATCTGGCTCGTGTATGCCACCACCGTTGTAGGGCAACGCAAAATTAGTGTTCGCACAAACTAACCCGTTGGATTATTGTTCCCTTTCTTATAGAACAATAAAAACGCTAGATTGTACCGCTTAATAATTCCACAAGTTACGTTTGTTAGTGTTTTTACCACATTGTTGTCCGATGTTTGGTTAATTTCTGCCGCTATTTCTTGAACGTTTGAACGGACTTGTTAGGTTATAGTTAAAACTCCCGCCGCCTCTCCCACTTATTTCTATGTTATTCTACAAATGAATATTGAGCAGTCAATTCTAGCCAGAGGCTGCAGTACCACAATCTTTGACAGTTCAGTAGGAAACGCGTCTGCAACCAACGAACGGAACCCCCCAAAGATCCATTTAGGATTCGTGTAGAACCGCTGCCGTTACTAAATGTAGAAATATCATCGATTTGTTTAATAAATGCCTCCAATATATGCAATATTTTGCATTTGCACAAATGCAAGTCCTTAAAACATCTTCGCACCGGCATCTTCACGAGAAGAACAAGGGCTAGCCGTTTCGGAGCGAAATAGCCTTTGAACGCGGTTCCATTTTTTTCACGCCCTAACAAACCTGCTATGTCATCCCTCCCCGCTAACCAACAAACCCCTACGATCCTCCTCTTAAAGTACACCCTAGCCATAGTGCGTTGCAGGGCTCCCTTGTTTGCAAGCACGCAGACTGTTTGCGATAAATGAAAAGGACAAACGCCGACCACAGAAGATTTAGCGAAGTTATGATCGGGAGCTTTGTTCACCTGGCGCGAGTCTTGTTTATTTAACTGGGCTCCTGTGCAGCGAACAAGGCTCCCTTGCAGGAACCGGGAGGTACGCTTTGCTATATATTGTGTGCTCATGGTTTGTCTTCTTCATTTATTGTTTGTGGTCCTGACGCCTCTGCCTTGTTTTGCCTGGCCCTATCTGTCTGTCTGTCTGACTGTCTGTCTGCCTTGCCTGTATGTTTCTCTGTCTCTCTTGTCTGCATTGTCTGTCTGTCTGAGCGGAGTGCATGGCGCCACTGTACCTGTTCGCAGGTGGGCCTCATGGGCGCCTGCAGCGCGGAGACCATGTGCAGCGCGGAACATTCGCACTGCAGCGCAAACCTCACGTGCCAGTGTTACCAGGGCCGGCGTTACGACGGCTCCAAGTGCGTGGCCGACGTGCGCGGCGAGGGCCTGCGGCTTCGCGCCGCCTTCTTCGTGCTCGCCGCCGCGTTGTGCCTCGTCACGCTGGCCGCCCTGGTGGGCACGGCGGTCGCGCGAGCCGTGTGCCAGCTGCTGCCGCTCAGGCACGGCGCACGCGACAGCAGGCACCGCCGGCTCGTCGTCAGGCTGCTCTGAGGGCGGGCAGGCATCTACGTCACACGCCTAAGTCACCCATGCATACCTGACGGGATGTCCTGCAGGGGGCGCTGGCAATAAATATGACTATACGCCGTCTCTTTTTCTTTCCGCGAAGAATCGCTGTTGAAGGCATGCGGGCAGGCATCTACGTCGCACGCCTAAGTCACCCATGCATACCTGACGGCATGTCCTGCAGGGGGCGCTGGCAATAAATATGACAATGCGCCATTTCTTTTTTCGCGAAGAATCGCTGTTGAAGGCATACGAATGAATTCTGAGGTTGTACGTGCCAAAACCACGATTTGATTACGAGGCACGCCGTAGTGGGGGACTCCGGATTAATTTTGACCACCAGGTGATCTTTAACTTGCCCCTAACGCACGAGACACGGGAGTTTTCTGCATTTCGCCCCCATCTAAATGCGGCCGCCGTGGCCGGGATTCGATCCCGCGACCTCGCGCTTAGCAGCGCAACACTGTAGTCGCTGAGCTACCGCGGCGGGTGTGTTAAAGGAACATTCCGTGCCGAACCTATCTAGCCAAATGTACTGCGCGCAACAAAAAAAAAATGTCGCGGTGTCGACGATTAAATGAAGTATAAAAGTTTGGATAAAAAATAAAATAGCTGCCGCTCAGTTTGTTGCTCTTCCTGCGCAAGAAACTGAGGGGTCATTGGCAACGTACGTGGCACACTGAAACACTTTATTAATAAACTTCACGTTACTAAGCGACACGTAGGAAACTGGCCACCAACAACAAAAATATGATAAACTTGGGTTATTTTCTGCCATCTTAGGTCTCACTCCTACCTATTGACGGGTGATGATCCTTCTGTCGCCGATAAATGTGGCGAAACGCCAACGGTCCTTCACATCTTGTTAGAGTGTCGGGAAGTAGACACTCAAAGAAAAAATGACGAACCCTTCCCCTATTGGAAAATCGGAGTAAGCGAAGCTTGTCCGGCGTGCACCTGACCTTCGTCCCGGTTAAGTAACCCGCAAGTAACGGTGTCGGATTGCTGGATCGGTGTGCCGACGGCGAGCCCTTTCACGGACGCTTTCTCGCCACCGCTCGTCGAACGCTGCCTGTTCCTCGGTTCATCCGTTTTCCGAGAATGGATTGACCGGGAACGAAGCCGGCGCAGCGCGCGCGATATCCTCTCCTGCCCTTTCCCTCTCCGGCGGAAGCGAAACGGCTCTGATTTGTTGCGCGCGTGGCGTGACTGCACGCCGATGTAGCTGGAATCCTTGCTAATGAATCCCGCTCCGACGCTGGCGCAGCTGTCAACTCATCAAACCGCCCTTTACCAGCTGCTCTGCTCTGGGAGAAATTGGATTTTTTGCATGACGACAACGCCACCGAAACTTGTCAGCCAATACAAGCTTCACTTGAAAAAGTAGTTTGCCCTGCATACAGACATTCTCTCCATCCGGAAATGTATCTCGGCATTTAACCAGTTTTTGGTTATGAGTTAGTCTTAAAGTTTTGAGGAGATATTGGTACATTGCATGTTATCAACCCAAGGTATACGTAGCGCATCCTCTCACTAGATGCTGCTGCTGCGCATTTCTCTAAAACACTTGCCTCCTAGCACTTGCGTTCAAGGGCTCGCTGGTGAGATACGAGTGCTACTGTTACACGTTTACGACATCATCCCTTTGCAATAGAACTTTTATGCTATTATAATAGTATACATCACAAGTCATTGTCATTATTGTAATAGCTGTACACTACACACATTACAGAGACTAATTTTTAAGTCTCTGTACAGCCAAGTTACATCTACCATTCGCAATTTGACAACTCTGACATTTGCCACGTTATACCATCGACAATCCATTCCTTATCTTTTGCTTGGCGCTCCTTGGCCATACCTGGCCCTTGCGTCATAAAATCCGTAAATCAGCTTCCAATGCACAAGAGCACGGAGGCACTGGACTCATTAGGCATGTATACAACACGCTGAGCGAGATTGCGGAGGTACAGGAACGGGCACAGATTACCAGGCCATCCGGCACATCTGCGGGCAGATGGATCCTAAGAGAAATCGGCGTCGCGCCTCGGGAGAGTGAGTGTAACAGCCACGGGCTAACACCCGACCAGAGGAAAAAAGATCAGGGCAGCCCCGGCGCTCAGGAATAAGAACCCAGAGCACAACATCGACAGAAGACTTGCTCGAGCCAAATCACTCCTCCAACAGGCGGCCGCCTCGGGGAAAGCATGATGCTTTACCGACGCAGCCAAATATCCTGGCAGACGAACGTATCTCGCAGCGGTGGTCAACAAAGATGGCACAGTCATCAACACGTGTACGGTCCGCACTGACAGTCCTGAGGTGGCCGAGCAGACGGCCATCAGCCTTGCACTCCTAGAAGGCGCTAAAAGTTGGGTATGCTGCGACTCCAAGAGGGCAATTCTGTCCTTCGGAACAGGGAGCATATCCTCGACCGTCGGCAAAATACTCGGTACTCAACGCCTCTCCCCACACTACATCAATTGGTTCCCGGCACACATGGGACCATTACAGGGGCCGCTCACTAACCTCAACAAGACGGCACACGAGACCGCATGAGACCTAACTCACCGTGCGAGCCCGGACTCCCTCTCGGCAGGATGGGAGAGCGAGCGCGACCCCCTCGTCACTTACAACGACCTCACCCAGCACTATAAGTTAGTCAAGAGCCGCTACCGCACAAATCGCTCAATAAAGCACAATAAGCCACGTACAGGTGGTTTCGGACGGGCACCTACCTATGCCCGGTCTTCCTGCACAAAATCTTTCCTGATGCGCGTACCCTCGCAATGCGTGTGGCTTTTGTAAAGATATAGCTATAGCCTTGCTGGTGGATGGATGGATGTTATGAGCGTCCCCTTTGGAATGGGGCGGTAGGTTGCGCCACCAAGCTCTTGCTATTATACTGCCTAATGTCATACCTAGGTTAAACAATAAAAAAAAGAAAAGAAACGCTAGGTACTCCCACAACGAAATTTTCTGATCCCCTATTGCGAACTGTGCTTTTGCACGTCTCCGTTTTTGTCGTTTCCCTACTTTTATTCCACCAATCCTCCAATCGGGCCTCTTACTAATTCCTCTTGCAGACATGTTTACTTTTCAATTGCTCTCGCTGAACGCAAGGGCTTCAAGGAGGCCAGTGGTGCCTAATTCGACCGCTGGGTAGACGTCTTCACATTCTAATAAAACATGCTCCATAGTTTCCCTAGCTTTACCCCAGGAAGCACATGCTTCTTCTTCGTTCTTATATCTCGCTTTATAGGTGCGTGTTTTAAGGCGTCCCGATCTCGCTTCCAAACCTAATGAGCTTCCCTTTGAGTTATCATGAATGGTTTCTTTCCTGACTTCGTTTTTTCCTCTTAAGTAGTTACTCACGGCAGCTTTATTTTCCATTGGCGCCACCCATGAGATTATTTTGGCCTCTTTGACTTTCCGCTTGGCGTTCTTTGTTGCTGTGTTGTCCATCCTACAGGCCGCATACTTGCTGGTAAGCTTCCTAGTTCTTTTCCTCCACTGTGAATCAATGTTTTTTTCTGTACAAATACATCAACACTTTACCAGCCCATTTACTTTCTTCCATATTCCTCTGTCGTTCTTCATACTCAATTTCCCTCCCTCACTTCAGCTTCCCTCACTTCAAAACTAGTCCAGCCCATATCACCCTGCACAGCTTCATTTGTAGTCTTCCCGTGAGCGCCAACGCGAGGCGACCCACTGACCTTTGGTTCACATCGAGTCCTGATTGTACCCCTGATTTCAAGCAAACAACCGCATTTCCAAAAGTAAGCCCTGGAATCATTACACCTTTCCACATACCTCGGAGCACCTTGTACCTATTGTATCCCCATAGCGCTCTGTGCTTCATAATGGCTGCATTTCTCTTCCCCTTCACTGTTATTGTTTTTTCCTGTGTTTCCATATATCTATTGCCTTCGTTTATCCATATACAAATGTATTTATATTCTGTTACCCGAGGTATTTCCTGGCCTTGTATCGCCACTGTCTGTTCACTGTTTTCATTGAATAACATAACACCTGATTTTCTAACATTAAACTTCAAACTAAATTGTTGCCTTCCTGTCCACAGATATTAGCCAGACGTTGCAAATCACTTTGCTTGTTAGTTAGCAAAACGATATCGCCCGCATAAGATAAACCTGGAAGATGCTGCTCTGCTACTCTACCCGCATGTTTGTATGAGAGATTAAAACCGATATTACTTCCTTCTAGCGCCCTCTCCATCCTCACCATGTACATAACAAATAGCAGTGGGGATAAAGGGCACCCCTGCCTCAGTCCCTTGTTGATATGAACTTTCTCCTCGCTCCTCATCCCTTCCCATTCAACGCAAACAGTATTTTCTAGGTAAACATCTCTCAAAAGCTGTAGACAATCGTCGCCTAAGCCTCTCCCTTCCATAATATCCCACGAAATGTTGCGGTCTACGTTGTCATAGGATCCTGTAATGTCTAAAAAGGCCACAAATAACGGTCTGTTTTCTACTTTTGATATTTCAATAGACTGAGAAAGAACAAATAAGTTATCATCTAAACACCTACCTATTCTGAAGCCATTCGGAAGTTTTCCCAAAATGCCATTATTCTCTGCCCACGCTTGAAGCTTTAATTTGATTGCCTGCATTGCTAGTCTGCATATTACCGATGTAATGTTCAACGGTCTACACGAGTGAATTCTATCTTTCTCCCCCTTACCTTTATAAATTAAATTCATTCTACTTTGCCACCAACTGTCTGCCATTCGCCTATCTTTTAAAGTTTTTACACCGCTTTCATTAGAGTTTCCCTACTTTTTGGTCCTACTTCATTAATCAGCCTAACGGGAACCTCGTCTAGCCCTGTGGCTGTGCGCTTAGGAATTTTCTCTTCGGCTTTCTTCCAGTTGAAATTTGTCAGCACCAGCTCCTTTTCCATCTGGGTTTCTTTCATGCGCTTTTTTTTCTTCAAGTACAACCTGGCCATTGCCTTGGAAAGGTTCGGCTGTTGTTTTTCGGATGTAATTTATTGCCGCTTCTCCTTCCAGTCTATTTTCATCTTCGTCTAGGATATGTTGTTGCATTGTTGTTGACTTCCTGCCTAATATTTTATGTGGTTCCTAAATATTCTAGGTGCGGCCTTCTTTTTGTTGCGTATTTTTGACAACCAAAGTTCACTTTCACCTTTTATTTTTGCTTGCACAAGTATTTGAACCACAGAGTTTTTCTACCGGTACATTTCCCATTTACTGGCTACTTCATCCTGCGGCAGCTGCGCCTTCTTTGCCTGCCTACGCTCTTGGGATGCTTTCTGTCGTTCGGCGATCGCTTCTCGTATCTCCCTGTTCGACCAGCTTTTCGGTTTCTTTCTTCCTTTCCAACGAACATGTTGTTTCTCTTTCGGTACTTCTGTCGTTATTACACTTAGAAGCTCACTATATTCCCACTCTTTATTTGACCATTTCCCAAGTTCTTCCTCGACTCTAGTGACTATATTGGTAATTTGTTCAGCGTTCAAATTTGGACTGGTCATTTCGCACTCCTTGCTCTCTTTCCCAACTACATATCCCATTTTTACAATGATGTGTTTATGGTCACTCCCTATGCTGCTATACCCTTCCTCATCGATGACCATTTCTCTCAACTTATCATGAATTCCTTCTGTCATCAGACAGTAATCAATGGTCGATTGCCGGTTTCCCACTTCCTACGTGATCTGCCCTTCACACTTAGGCCCTGTATTCACGACAACGAGGTTATGTTGCTCACAAAAGTCTGGCATTGACTTCCCGTTATTGTCGGTATAGTCATCTAAATCCTGTATGTGGGCATTCATGTCACCTAATAGGACAATTTCAGCACCATTCCCGAAACCTTTAATGACAGCGCTTGTGCATTCCACTAACTCTCTATTCTTCTCTGTGCAATTATTTCCTGTCCACAAATATGCAACGTCCAGCTAAGTTTTTTTCCCACTCATTGTACCTGATAACCAAAGATGCTCTTGACATTTTGAATTTACTCTTTTCCATTTGGCTCCCTTATGGATGATCATTCCGACTCCCCCTCCCTTTCTTTCCGACTTAGTTCTGTTGCACCCTTCCCAAACATAATTCTCAATCACTGGCGGCTCTTCTGAGTCTCTAAGGTGCGTTTCTGTCACAGCATACACTCCTATTTCTTCTCTTTTTAACTGCTCCTTAATCTCTGCCCACTTTTCCTTTCTTCTGCAGCCCTGCATGTTTACGTAGCCTACTGCATGGTGAGCTCTCTTTCTTGCTTTCCTCCTTTTTCTGTTATCGACGGCGATGCTCTTCTGAGGTCATGACGTGAATTTCTGATTTGCTCACATGCTCTGGGGTTGCCCCCTGGCGCCGGGGGCCAGGACCACCAGCGAAGAGTGGGACCAAGCTATACGCAGCTCGGACCTTGAAGCACAGCTCTGGGCTCTCCATCGGCCCCGTGACGCGGCGGAGGGGCATGGCCTCTCTGTCCCGACGTGGGAGCGGCCCGCTGCGCGCTAATCGCTCGCACCGAGGGACCTCAGGAAAGTTATTCATCCATCCATCCATCTTATCTAGCTATCGAGCCACTCTACCAGAAATGTGGGCCGATCCTGAAGGTAGTGAAGTATAAAAATATGGGCCGCTCCCGTGGGTATGTGCCACTGAGTATGTCATCATCAGCATCATCATCATCAGCCTGGTTACGCCCACTGCAGGGCAAAGGCCTCTCCCATACTTCTCCAACTACTCCGGTCATATACTCATTGTGGTCATGTTGGTTATCCAAGCTTCTTAATCTCATCCGCCCACCTAACTTTCTGCCGCCGCCTGCTGCGCTTCCCTTCCCTTGGAATCCAGTCCGTAACCCTTAATGACCATCGGCTATCTTCCCTCCTCATTACATGTCCTGCCCATATCAATTTTCTTTTTCTTGATTTCAACTAAGATGTCATTAACTCGCGTTTGTTCCCTCACCGAATCTGCTCTTTTCTTATCCTTTAACGTTACACCTATCATTCTTCTTTCTATAGCTAGTTGCGTCGTCCTCAGTTTAAGTAGAACCCTTTTCGTAAGCCTTCAGGTTTCTGCCTCGTACGTGAGTACTGGTAAGACACAGCTGTTATACACTTTTCTCTTGAGGGATGGATAATGGCAACCTGCTGTTCATGATCTGAGAATGCCTGCAAAACGTACCCCAGCCCATTCTTATTCTTCTGATTATATCAGAATGATTATTATTATTATTATTATTATTATTATTATTATTATTATTATTATTATTATTATTATTATTATTATTATTATTATTATTATTATTATTATTATTATTATTATTATCTAATGGCGCACAGGCTGCCATTAGCAGTTGAAAGTCCATTTTTGAACGCACACGCGTAATCTGTACAAATAAAAACGAAAAGGCCTGCCTAATTTCAGAGGCCTGCCTAATCAATCAATGTGGTGACAGGTGCGTCAGCCAGTCGCCACTCGCGCTGTTGTTGGGGGAATGAATGGTGCGCGGGTGGGGGACTGCGTGACTTTTTTATATGATTGTTTGTAAACGATAAACTTGTAGTCTTGAGTCAGCACTCGCGTCACGTCGCTTATTTGTCCGTGCTTGATTTGTTCGCGCTGTAGGTAATTATGCCACTATGCAGCGTCACCATCGACATCGCGTTTCCCGTTTTCCGCGTGCAGAGCTGCGTCGAATTTTTGGCATTCTTCCATGCTCCGTCACATGTGCACTTGCGTCGTCCTTCGTTATATGCCGTGCTGGTCAGTGGTGCCCGCGCAGCTGGTTGGCCGCGGGCGCGTCTCATCTACCGAAGACAGAATGTCGAAGTGCAAGTCATTGACGCTGCAGGAGACGGTGTGCCTCAATGAGGATGCAGAAAAGTCCACATGCACGAAGACGTGCATGCGGACACTCAGCTCATCTTCCCGACCTAGCGCTGGGTTTTCGTTCGGACATCATCGGTCTTCAAATATTTCGTCGCGGTGTATGCGCGATATAATGCGGCCGCTAGCCATTTCCCCGCCGAAAAATGACGTCATACGCTGTTTAACTTTGTTCCGGGGATGTCAGCTCTATGACTTGACTGAATTTTCAGTATGCTATACATCTTTAAGGATGACAGTATACATTGGAAGATATAAGATTCACGGGAAAACTCAGCCAGCAAGGCTTTCCTGGACACCTCACCGTCCAGTCGAAGTGAACTGTATTATTATTTTAAGTATAATTTCATTTACAGCATATATGGATCGTTAGCCCGTATGGATAGCTATCAGCCCAATGCGACAAGTCTGCATACAAGAGAAAGTGCTGGAGGAAAATGAAGACGGAGTGATCAGCATTAGGAGAACAGCAGAAAGCCTCGGCCTACAGGCAATGTCTCAGTAAGGAGACTATATATATTCTCCGTCAGTGTAACAGATCAGTCGTCACGCTTTGTCGTTTCCTAACGAACACAAGTTCTTTCGCTGGATATGTGTCACTGTTAGTGGGAAGACAAACCTCCACTAGAAACTGGCGTTTATTAATGAGGCAAGAAGAAATAAAGAAAAGAATTTGTGAGCGTGAAACAAACGTGACGAATTTCCTCGTTGGGTTGGCATATAAATGCTTACGCATTAAAAAATTTTGACCTTATATTGTTATAGCATTCGGCTTCCATGCTGGACGACAGATTCGATTCCCCCATCGGTCACGCATTTTATCTTTCATTGAAGTGACCAGAAACACGGCAAGCAAGCAAGCGTCTCTACGGTGGGAAGGCTCTCTGTATCTGAGAGCCATGAGATTCTAAACACGCGACACAGCGTAGAGGCAGAGGAAGAAGAAGCTGTTGCCGCAGTGGCTGCGGTTCTCGTTCGTACGCAGAGAGAAAGAGAGAGAGAATGGATCTTTCCGTTCTGACACGCGCTGTGTGCCTTCTGGTTCTCACCGTTCTTGGAACCCTGTGCGATGAACAGAAGAGCCAGGAGACCGAGGTGCACATCTCGGCGCAGGAGGACGTCGTGTACGTGGGCGATGACGTGACTTTCGTGTGCACCGTGCGCGCCAGCGACGCCTCCAAGTCGGCCGTCAGCTGGTTTATGTACGAGCAGGACGTCACCGGGGAGCCGTTCGCCGTCGTTCAGACGTCGCAGGGCGAGTACTACTACACCAGCAGGCTGACCATCAAGAAGGCTCAGTTCAACTACACGAGCATGGTGCGCTGCAAGGTTTGTTTCCCGCCCTCTCTTTCTCAACGTGGCGAATGACAGTTCTGAAGAAGGAAATGGATCGAACGTGTTCGTTCCTTCGTTGCTATCGTCCGCTCACAACAGTCATCATCTCTGTCTTCAGAGGCGCTGAGAGCTGCGGTGTGAGCTTATTGGTACGCCATTACGAAAGGTTTCAGTATAGTGCAACTAGCACATGAACACACACTCCACTTCTAGGCTTCTTGTCCTCTATATTCCATATAGTTCGTCACCACCACCACCACCACCACCATCACCTCCTCCTCCTCCCCCTCCTCCTCCTGCTCCTCCTCCTCCTATTTTAATGAGGAGACGGCTGCGTTGCGCAATGAACTTATGTTGCAATAAATTGATTGATTGATTGATTGATTGATTGATTGATTGATTGATTGATTGATTGATTGATTGATTGATTGATTGATTGATTGATTGATTGATTGATTGCAGGTGCGACTCGACGAGGACCGAGTCTTCCACCTGAGCACGCCCATGACGATCACGCAGCGGCTGGAAAGCGGCAAGAAGCTCGTCGGCGAGCCGTGCGTCGCGACCAGCGAGTGCGAGCTCGAGCACAGCGCGTGTCGGGCACCCGCGGCCGGGGGCGGCGCGCGCGTCTGCCAGTGCGACGACGCGCACCCGGTCTACTCGAGCCTGGAGATGCGCTGCCTCGAGCTGGCCAAGCTGGAGCAGTCGTGCGTGGACAGCGCCCAGTGCGCGGGCGCCGACAACGGGTCGCAGTGCGAGGAGCACGTGTGCCGCTGCCGCGCGGGCTTCAGCGCCGAGTCCGACCGCTGCGTGGCCAGGACGGACGCGGCCACGTGCCAGTCGACGAGCGCCTGCCTGGACGGCAACGCCGAGTGCGTCGACGGGCGCTGCGTCTGCAAGGCGGGCCACGTGCTCAACCCGGGCAGCCACCGGTGCGAGGAGAGCGGCGAGCAGGAGTTCCAGCTCGCCATCATCGGCGTGTCGGCCGTCGCCGTCCTGCTCGTGCTCAGTGGCGTCACGGCCGCCTGCTACGTGCTCAACAAGCGCAAGGAGGCCGCCGCCGCCACCCGATACTGACGCTGGCGTTGCTCGCCCCCCTCACAGACACTTCTCCGCTTCGCAGTTCTCGTTCAGCGTACAACCCTATGTGTAGAGCAGCCGCGAGCTTTTATGCTTCGTTGTTGTTTCATGAAATTATAGCCGTAATAGTGTTTTACGCTATCCCTTCTGTCGCAGTTTGTAACTTTCAATGCATTAATTCTTGAAATGATGGCGCCCAAGAAGCATGGGCAATACGCGTCTCCCCGGTACTTCGACGACCTTAGTGCGCTGCTGTTATTTTGGAATTGCGCCTTAAAAAATTAAATTATGGGGTTTTACGTGCCAAAACCACTTTCTGATTATGAGGCACGCCGTAGTGGAGGACTCCGGAAATTTCGACCACCTGGGGTTCTTCAACGTGCACCTAAATCTAAGTAAACGGGTGTTTTCGCATTTCGCCCCCATCGATATGCGGCCGCCGGGGCCAGGATTAGCGAACTCGTGCTTGGTAGCCGAACATCGTAGCCACTGAGCAACCACGGCGGCTAACTGCGCCTTCGAAGCGGTTGCTAATCAAGGCAGCTTTATACACTCGGTCCCCTTTTTATTTTGCCAAAGTGTCTGTTTTCGTAGTTAACCGGCCCTAATGATTTACACTTAATGCGCGGGTCAAAACGTCACTCGAATCCCGGCCGCGGCTGCCACACTCCGTTGGGTGCGGAATGCAAAAACGCTCGTGTACTGTGCATTGAGTGCACTTCAATAAACCTCAGACGGTGAAAACTAATCCAAAGTCCTCCACTACACCTGCCTCGCAATCAGAACGTGGTTGAGCCACGTAAAACTGCAGAATTCTTTAAACTGCCAGTCGCAGTGATCACGCTCCCAAAGGTTCTGGGAGTGAAAGGTATGTGCTACCGAGATGATCTTGCACAGTGAGGAAGCGCACGTAGTCGCTCTCCATTATCGTCCAATATAGCGTAGACTTCAAATCCCGAGTGGCACTTAAAAGCCCGTCAATCAATATTTTCAGCGGTAAAACTTTATTCAGTACTTAGCTGTAGTGCACATTATAGAAAGCGATTGAAACTGACGCCTGCCTCGTAATCAGAACGTGGTTGAGCCACGTAAAACTGCAGAATTCTTTAAACTGCCAGTAGCAGTGATCACGCTCCCAAAGGTTCTGGGCGTGAATAGGATGTGCTACCGAGATGATCTTGCACATTGAGGAAGCGCACGTAGTCGCTCTCTATTGTCGTCCAGTATAGCGTAGACTTCAAATCCCGAGTGGCACTTAAAACCCCGCCAATCAATATTTTCAGCGGTAAAACTTTATTAAGTACTTAGCTGTAGTGCACATTATAGAAAGCGAATGAAACTGTCGCTTTGCTTATCGGCGTTTATTAGTGCCAAAACAATAATATTAACCAGCTCAAACGAGATTGCTGAATTAAGTGCTATATAACAAATAGAAATATTTAACAGGTAGACGACGGCGAGGAGCATGCGCGAGAATTGCTGCCACAGAAGTGAAGGCGAAACAAGCAAACAACGAAAAATGCTGTGGCCACGCCAACGCAGACACCTCGAAGCGTTGCCGAAGAAAGCTACGAAAGCGCGATGTCACACGAAGAGGGCGCATGCAAGCTGCCTTGACATGCAGGCAAGCACATCCAAATATATCGTTTGAATTTAAAGCTATATGATAACTCTACAAAGAATGGCCCCATAAATGGCAACGACGTGCACAGGAAAGGCACTGAGCAAGTGGAATTATGATAACTATATGCGACGAAAAACTCTATAGCCTCACAGAGAGGGCAAAGCCCTCAAGCCCTTTCAGCCATGACGTCACGCATCGCACGTAAGCCGGCAGCTTACAAACCAAAATTTCAAAGGCGGGTGACTTTCAGGACGATCACGTTTTCCGAAAGCATCGTTTACAGTGGGAGCGTCGCCCTACCCATTTGTGTCACAGAGAGCGCACGATCTATACTCTTAACTAGGACTCGATGGATGAAAGGGACATAGAGGAGATGAACGATATAGAACTGGCGTTTTCTGTACGGTGCAAAGCTACAAATGTTCGGAAGCACACATGCCTGCAGAGGCGGAAAATAGCTACGTAAAGAAGATCTATAATGTACGAGTTTGCCAGCTTGAAATTTAGGTATGCGTCATTTTCTGGCAGCGTTGCTTCTTAGCCAGGTACTTCTTATGTTTCAGGCAAAAAATGTTCTGTGTTAATTAAGAAGCGCGTTCACCAATGTTACCTTACATTTTTCGTATCCTAACAGTTCAAACAGTTCCCGTGTGTGGAGCACGGAAGAGTGTCAACAACAGAACACAGATGTTCGTAAGGTGCAATCTCGCATAGCAACCAGGGGTGCTACAAAAATAATTCTAGGGTTTTACTTGCCAAAACAATGATCTGATTATGTGACACGCCGTAGCGGGGAACCCCAGATTAATTTTGATCGCCCGCGGTTCTCTAACGTACACCTAAATCTATGCCGTCACCGTCGTCGCAACGGCGGCAGCGGCAGTCTTTTACGTCCACTGCAGGTTTCATCACCCCATCTAGTTTCCTGGCGTTCTCGACTGTACTCCCCTTCCCTTAGTACTGATACAATCTCGAGCGGGTGAGGTGTGTCTTTCACCAGAAGAATCAGGAAACAACGACGAAGGCGGGCATCGTGATGGTGAAAAAGAAGTAGAAAAGAATGTATTCACTTCATAGGTACATGGTTGTGATTCTATCCGAGTCTCGACCTGTTCCACCTAACACGGCGGCCAGAACGGCCTTATATCGCGGTCTTGTGGTCGTCGATGTCTTCATGGAAATCTTGGGGAACCTGTGGAAGTGTCAGTGCCTTTGTCAGGTTGAGATGTCGACGAGCTCTTCCCCTTTGTGTCTGCTCAGAGCGCAGAGGGGGGACGCTTTTTCGGGGAAGAGAGCAATTACTCCGGCATGGGAACGCCCACTTGAATCTTTCCCACACTGGCGAGGTCAAAGTTTAAGCTGACCTTAACAGCCTTTTCTGAGACTAGGCAAATCATATCGATATGGGAAAGCCCGCTTGCATACTTCCCACACTGGCGAGGTCGAAGTCCAGGCTGATCCGAACAGCCTTTTCTGGGACAAGGCACATCACCTCTACATGGGAACGCCCGCTTGAATCTTTCCCACACTGGTGAGGTCGAAGTCCAGGCCGACCCTAACAGCCTTTTCTGGGACGAGGCACATCATCTCGAGATGGGAACGCCCCCTTCAATCTTTCCCACACTGGCGAGGTCAAAGTCTAGGCTGATCCTAATAGGCTTTACTGAGACGAGGAATATCATCTCGAGATGGGAACGCCCGCTTCAATCTTTCCCACACTGGCGAGGTCAAAGTCCAGGCTGACCTTAATAGGCTTTACTGGGACGAGGCTTATTATCTCGAGATGGGAACGCTTGCTTCAATCTTTCTCACACTGGCGAGGTCAAAGTCCAGGCTGATCCTAATAGCGTTTACTGGGACAAGGCACATCATCTCGAGATGGGAACGCCCGCTTCAATCTTTCCCACACTGGCGAGGTCGAAGTCCAGGCTGATTCTAATAGCCTTTAGTGGGACGAGGCATATCATCTCGAGATGGGAACGCCCGCTTCAATCTTTCCCACACTGGCGAGGTCAAAGTCAAGTCCAGGCTGATCCTAATAGCCTTTACTGGGACGACGCATATCATCTCGGGATGGGAACGCCCGCTTTAATCTTTCCCACACTGGCGAGGTCAAAGTCCAGGCTGACCTTAATAGGCTTTACTGGGACGAGGCTTACTATCTCGAGATGGGAACGCTTGCTTCAATCTCTCTCACACTGGCGAGGTCAAAGTCCAGGCTGGTCCTAATAGCCTTTATTGGGACGACGCATATCATCTCGAGATGGGAACGCCCGCCTGAATGTTTCTCACACTTGACAGGTTGATCATAACAGTACCCATTCTGTATCTGTAATGGTCCACCGGTTATCTACCCTACGCATTGCTGGCCTGCCCAGATCCCATTTTTCCCTTTTAATAACAACTAGAACATCGGATACCCCTGTGTGTTCTCCGATCCACAACGTTGCCTTCCTGTCTCTTAAGAGTAAGCTTTAGCTCGGGCCCAACTCCGACGCGGCCCATTCAAATAAATACATGTAAAACGCAAAAACGTTTTTCTGAAAAGACCCCTGGACCTATTTTAATGAAATATGTTACACTTGAGAGAGAAAGTTAAATTCTAATGCCTGTTGGAAGCGTAATTTCGATTTAGGGCCTGAATTTTGTTAAAAAGATTTTCAAATATTCGACCGTTTGAAAAATATAGAAGCACGAAGTTTACAAATTCATAGCTCTCCATCAGGAAGAGATATCGCGGTTCTGTAAACGGAATCCATTTGATCATTCAAAGCGGACAAAGTGGATATGCCATTTTACATCTTACGTGGATTTGTTACGTTGGTTACAAGGGTTCTGCAAAAGCTGTATTTTCATATTACTAATTATTTTTATATTGATGTGTAACATATCAATTTTGTCCGCTTTAGATGTACTATTAGATGCCATTCACAGAATTGTATTGTCTTTTTTGTTATTGAGTTACAGAGTTGTAAACTTGATAGTTCTTTTTTTAATTTTCGATCTTTTCCGATTTTTAATTAAAAAAAATGACCACCTAATTCAAAGATTTGAAACCAATAGTCACTAGATTTTAAGTTTTCTTTTAAATGCAACAACCCTAGTCAAATTTGATGCAGTGGTTGCCGAGAAAAACGAATTCTCCTTTTACATTTATTTAGATAGGAGCACTCGAGCTAAAGCTTCCTCTTAAAGGGACACTAAAGCGAAACAATAAATCAGTTTAGACTAATGAAGCATTGTTTGAGAACCCTGCAGGCAGTCATTTAAAAAAAATAGTTTGATTATTAGATGAGAAAATGAAGGTCCAAGTATCAGTATTTGAATTTCGCGCCGAAACCCCAGCGCCGGTACGTCAGCGTGACGTCAGAGATTCCAAAGTATGTTTTTGCATTTGGGCCGCGTTGGCTGAATAAAGGTTCCCGAAACTTGCCCTGTTTAATATTTGGTTCCTTTAGAACACAATGCAGTCAATCTGTACCGCTATGTATAATTAGTAGGCCCTAGAAGATGCCATCAAAATCCAAGACGTCACAGCCCCCAGGTGCGGGAACTTAAGTAGGCGTCGCCACCCGTATTTCTTTCTTGCGCTTTTTCTGGCTTACCAAACGTCTTATCGTTGTAAGAGTGGTGTTTTTAGTGTTTTAGAACGGTAATTTACTGATGCAGAAGAAATCATTTTTCACTTTAGTGTCCCTTTAACGTTATAAAATATTTCGTTCCATCGCTCTTTGTGAGGTCGTAATAATAAAAACTGAGAGCGCTAAAAACACAAAGGTTGTAGAAAAAAACACCATACGCGCTCTCACAACTGATGTTTAATGAACGTATGAAAAATACAAATACAGAAAATGGACGCATCGCGAATGTCAAGGCTAGGTACAAAAAACAGCATGCATCTAAGGCACGTGTGAACATTGATTAATAAAATTGAATTTTTTCATCGTGTAGTAAAAAGGATGGTTGCCTTACACACACAGCGGCGTTCTTGGTGATATGATAGGCATCGTATTTTTGATATAATAGGCTTTGTGCTTCTATAACTCTAAGTTTTTATTTTAATGCATTACCAACTAGGCCACCTATCCATCCTTTTGTGGGCTCCTTAACTTGTTGTCGAGCTTCTTTGTTAACCTCCAAGTTTATGCCCCATATGTCATCAGCTGAATGCAATGATTTTACACTTTTCGATAGCGGTAAGCTTCCGGTCACGTTTAGGTAATGCCTCTCGTATGCTCTTCAACGCAGTTTTATTCTTCTGTAAATTTCGTTCCCGTGATCAGGGTGCCTTAATTGTAATTGACCTAGATAAACATACTCCAGTAAATATATTAGAGACTTAAGGCCAATTATGAATTCTAGTTCTCTTGCCAGGCTATGGAACATTACCTTTGTCTTCTACATATTAATTTTCAGTCCAACTCTTGCGGTTTTTCGGTTATGTCCTCAATTATTTATTACAAGCCACCTCCAGCGTTGCTGAACAGGACAATGTCATCTGCAAACCGCGGATTGCTCAGTTATTCGTCAACGATCCTCACTTCCGATCGTTCCCAGCCTAACAGCTTCATTAAACATAAACACTTCTAAGCGTGCAGTGAAAAGCATTGGTATATTGTGCCTCATTGCCTGGCCCCTTCTCGATCGGTATTTTCCCGCTTTTCTTTTGAAGAAAAAAGGTAGCTGCAGGATCTTTATAGATATTTGCTAAGATATTCATGTATGCTTACTGTGCTTCTTTACAACGAAATGCTTCTATGACTGCTCTATTTCTACTGGATTGATTGCTTTTTCATCGTCTGTGAAAGCTATACAGGGTGTCCCCAGTATCATGCACCAAGATCTAAATATATTCAAATGCGGCGTAGCTGGACAGAACCAAGGTAATGCTGCTTCCCGTCGCTTGGAGATACTCAGATTATTTCTTGCATTCCGCCTAATTACATCTAATTAGTCCTATCTATTTAATCAACTTCGCGAATTTCATAATTAGATGACAAGTGTCATCATGAGGAAATTGCAGAGCAACACGAGAAACTCCCGATACAGCTCTTTGTTGCCCAATACGTGCTAAGTAAGTATAAGCGGTTTTCCGAGCGTGAAAGAAGCCCGCGAATACACGCAAAATTGCCGCGCGACTGGCCGCTCGAGAGACATAGCACGCGTCACGATGCTATGCTGGATGGCGGCTTCCCTAAGCATCGCCGAAAGCTGCAGTAAAATAAATGTAAACAAAAAAGACTATACAAATTTAGAAACTTTCGAAATAAGCCTTGTATTTTATACTGACTGCTGCATACGATGGCGGATGACACACGAGTACAGGAAAGTGCTCGAGGACAAAACCTGACAGTATTGTGCGCATAAACATAACTGTTTGCTGTTTCAGCGTTTATCTGGAGTGCCTTACTACGTAAGAACTGAACGCCTGGCTAGTTGGCGTTGATTCAGCTTTACCTGCAGCGTGACAGGAAGACAACGGGAACAAAAATGCGTAAGTTGATTTCGTTTCACTTCGAATACACAGTTGTTCACTTCGTTTCTGTCCTTTGCCTTTCTGTCGCGCTGCAGTTAATATTAATGTTTTGCTGCACTCGCAGATTCACGGTTGCCAATACGGCTGCTTAACCATAAGCGCCTCTCCTAGAGGGCCAACGATGGCTACCTCTTGTGACAGAGACTGCGCATGGACGCACGTTGACTTGTTCGTGTTTTCGCTTGCGTACAGTCGGCGATGCACATTCCTTTCATCGTACAGACGCATATGGTAGGTCTAATACATGAGAAAATATGGCGTTAACCTAAGTATTTAAAACTGTGGTTTCGATGACGCATTTGTCTACAAGTTATAGCGCGCGTGGATAAAGTTGCACGAAGCAATAGAAAAGAGAGGGAACGAACAGGTTTTGCTTTCCTTCTTTTCTTTTAATTTTTCAGGCTTTTTCTTTTCTTTTTCTTCAGATCGCAATTTTTCGTCATGATCAAACATGCTTTCTCGGTTGCGAACATTCTTTTTCTGTTTGCGAACTAGTGTCATACATATTGAGATGTCGATGCGCTATCTAGTTGGAGAAAAGAATAACTAAGAAAATTTGAATATGCATAGCACGAATGGCACGTTATTGCTATAGATATATAGTTAGATTTTTTAACAACTGACAGCTTACAAATGCTTTTTCTTTTAAAATACAGACGCCCACCAAACTTCACGTTTTTAAACACAATCACTTGTAAATGGCTATCTGAGGCGAGCGGTCGGCTACGCTGTCTGTCGGTAACCTGATTCGCGTACATCGTAGCATCTTTATCAGTTGGCGTGAGTAAACGACCCTGTAAATTTAGTTGCACCAGCATTTTTTGCATTCCATCTCCACCCGAATACGGCAGCAGCGACCGGGAATTATACCCGCTGCCTCATATCACATGAGACTTCTTGTCATCAGCAGTGTACCACATCCACCGTGCCAACCCGAACATGCATGGAAAGATGCACCGCAGCTGTGCGCAGCACACTACACATGCCACAGATTCCGCGCGCGGCACCAAGTTGGAAAGCAGTGAATTACGCAATAACAATAACGGCTGCAGCGGCTACCCTTTAATACGTGACCGAAGATAATGCAGAAAGGCAGGGCGGCGGTATAGTCTGCAGGTGTATTCACGTGACGTCAAGGATCACAATGCCGGTGCACCATCATGGCGGTTACGGTGACGTCTCCAGTGCAAACTATTCTACAGGTTTATTCACGTGACGTCACGTACGGCACATTGTTGCCTAATTCGCAGCTTCCGCTGCACAGCAAGCGATAAGCGGACCGAGATAACCCGCAACTTTTCGTCGTGTTGGCTGTACAACAATATGGTGCCGTCGATGTCATCACGTACATACACCCTAAAAAGCAGCCTATACGTAATGGTGAGAAAACTGCACCCGCAATTCTAGTGGAAGCAAACACAAGAGGGTATGCATCCTGATTCAGCAAGTCCTTTTCTTTTCTTTCTGTTTTCAAAGCGAGTAGCTTTCTTTGGCTCTTTCATTCGTTCTCGTGATTGGTAGTTGGCCGTCGGACTTTCACACTGCCGATGAGAATGGCGCGCGCTCTTGCGCAACCTAATTGCGGGGCGCGTGCCGGTCGCCAACAGCAAATACATCCGAGTTAAAAAAAAAAAACGATGCGAACGTAGTTCCCGTAACGTTATGAGCTCTAGGTATGGTATTTACAACGGTAAAATAAATAGTAAACATAGTAAATGTGGCGGGGGCGTGGGGGGAGGGGTACAATGCGAAGACACCACTTTGCTCCGTTGAAGACAGAGAGAGAGAGAGAGAGAGAGGAGAAAGCTTTATGAAATGTCCTTGCTGTAGTCAAGGGGGGGGAGGGGGGGAGGAGACTAGCCCCACCAGAGCTCCCCATCCACAAGCGGCGGCGGCGGCCAGACCTCGAGTCTTGCTGGCGTCGTCGGCCAGCCAGACTGACCATAGTTGGTTCTCCGGGCATGTGCTGAGCAGCACAGCCTCCCACTGCTCGGGTGTGGTGATTTTAAATGTAGGGTTGGTGCTGACGTTCCTTCCTAACGTCGTCCAGCCTTGCGCGTGTGAGCGAACAGCCAGGCTCACCGGCAAGTGCCCTCACGCGAGAGCATTGGGGCGAGCGCTCAGGGAGCATTGACTTCCTCTTCACCCACTTGTGGCGGTTGCAGGAGAAGGCTCTGGCGCAGCTACAGGTGTACTGGTTAACGGTTCTATTCTGAATAGAATTACGCAGTGAAACAAGAAAGGTTGCCTAAATGGCCTCACTGCAACAAACATACGCATTCAGGTGCATTATTATATTATTTTCCCGCCGTGGTTGCTCAATGGCTATGGTGTTGGGCTGCTGAGCACTAGGTCGCGGGATCGAATCCCGGCCACGGCGGCCGCATTTAGATGGGGGCGAAATGCGAAAACGCCCGTGTACCTAGATTTAGGGGCACGTTAAAGAACCCCAGGTGGTCAAAATTTCCGGAGTCCTCCACTACGGCGTGCCTCATAATCAGAAAGTGGTTTTGGCACGTAAAACCCTATAATTTATTTTTTATTAAAGCGAAAAGCTTCTAAAAGCGTCCGGCTGTTCTCTAAACTGATATCATTGTCGATAGTTTCTGCCCCCGCCCTTCTTTTTTTTTTGTTATTGTCATTTGGGGAGGAGAGGGGGGGGGGGCTATAGTACTGTTCTTTAGCATAAAGCGAAACTCACCAATCGTGATCATTAGCACGGCTACGAAGAAAACAAGCGCAAACCTGCGATAGAAGTAGCAGATAAAGATGAACATGGAGTCGCAGGGTACGATAAAGTTTATCGACAAACATCAACCACGTGATCGCACTGACGTCGTGTTCGAAACTGCTATAAAATCCAACGCCGAAGAGTGGCGCACGTCAGAGTGGCAAGCGGCCGACAAGAAACACGACACGCGCGTTTATGCACCAGCGGTAAGCAACTACTCGAACGGCTCGGACATGTCTGTTCACCAATGCACTGCGACGCTTTGGCTGCTGCTGACTTTCCTCGGAGGTAGGCGTATTCGCTACGTTACCAAGCGTGTTACCACCTTTCCCGAGCGTTTCACTGTTGCTTTTATTCTTGTTTTTTTTTTTTAATTTCTAGCCATAACGTCCGGGAAGAATGCGTCATTAACCAGCCCTCCTGTTCGCAACGCAACGAAGGCTGCAGGCCCCAAACTTACCACCAGCTTCAGGGCTCCTTCGCGCTCCTATCCGGCCACTGCAACTGGCGCAGGCGTGACCGCGACTCCAACGGACGCTTCAAAAAGTAGCCAAGGCGCAAAACTTACCGCGCCCCCACTTGTGGTCACAACCGCGCCGCATACTGCCACTCGAGAGACTCAAGAGGCAGCGTCCGTGGAAACATTCGTGATGCCGTCAGTGGAAGGCCTGGTCAAGGGCGAAATTCGCTCGTCAATGGAGAGCGGGGCCGCTCCTGCCAGAGACGTCGCTATTCGCACACCCGCGCTGGCCTCTGCAGTCTCCTTCGCCAATGCCACGTCTGAACCAAGCACGACATCGGAGACGTACGCCACGTCAACAGCAGACTCTCTTGCGAACGTGACAGAACAAGGCTCTGCCGCAACGATGACTACGGCCGCTTCGACCTCCAGCACCGAGCCTGAACAGGAGGACGACATGACGTACCTCGCGAGCCTCTTCCCGGATCTTGACCTCTTGGACGATCCCATGCCACACGGCACTTCAACGCCCCCCTCGGTGCCAACGACGACCCCGGCCGCGGACGCGCCGACAATCCAAAAGCCGAGCGGATACAACATGAGCAGGGAGCGTTACTGCATCGCTGCCAGGTACTGCTACAAGGATCTCAACGAGCGCTGCGTTATGCGGCACATGAAGAGCGTGTGCGGGTGCGGCCGGGCCTTCTACAGGAACCCCGAAACACTGGTTTGCGAACGTAAGCTCTTTTGACTTCCACCGCACTTTAAGCTTTCACGTATGCAGCCTGGCAGTTTTTCGCCTTCGGCTCTCCTTTGCTCTCGCCTCTTGCTTCACTACAGTATCAATTTTGGATTTTACGACAGTCTGCTTCGACATTTCGTCTAGTTAAAGTACGCTTTCCTTCTAAATGCATACCCACACAATACGCTTGTCCTATTACCTGTACTCTAACTTGGGCGCGCAGGTATAGTGTTCATTTTCTGTGTAAGTGAAGCACACACAGAAAGCCGCTATGCCGCTTCCACTGTTCTCTGCTTGCGTCGGTGTTGTACATCCGCTGCACTCGGTCGCAAAGCTAGCTCACTTGTAGCTCCTTGCTTCATCCCTCAGCTCAGCCCGCTTAGCGTCTCTCCTGTACCCATCATCGCACTTCTCTCGCTCACGCCCTTTAAAACTTGACGCGTGTTCACGTCGGTCACTACCATTCGTCAACGTCTTTTTTATGTTGCCTCACCTCGCAGGGAAGCTGCCGCTGCTCGTCTCTCTCGAACTTCCCGAGCACTCGTACGTGCAGGAGGTCGCAGACAAGAAATCCCTCGAGTTCAAGGCTTACGAGTCGGCCGCGCAGCACCTGGTAAGGGAAGAGGCTGAGCCCTTGGCCTTCCCTCCTCTCGCCAGCTACGAGCCGGAGGACCAGGCCTTCCAGAAGTTTTACGAGACAGAGCCTGCTACCAACGCCACGGAAGTGACGACCGCTTTTGCGTTATCTAGCCAGGCTTCCTAAACAACTCTGTTCGTATTTTTTTTTTGTGCCGCATGTGGCAAGTTCCTAGAGCTGCCACTGTCAAGCGAAATAAACTATCTGGTTATTCACCACTTATTTGTTTCGTTGCTTGTTGCGCAATTCTTGTAGATGTTACCTTAACTTCTTTGTTTCAATGCCGAACTTCAGCTCACCTTTCTTCCTGGCAAGCTGACACTGAATTCTAGGATGGGAGGTTCCTCCGGAAAGACTCTTCTCAGCCCACTACACGCTTGCTATTCCTTCGCAGATTTGGCGTCTGGTGAAGAGTTCCAAACTACTCGCCAGCACCGTTATAGACATCGAGGTCACGGGCTTCCGTCCTGGGCTGATGGTGCGCAGTAGGCTTGTGGTCATGTCATCCCTGGTGCACAAGCTCGCCGGCAACGTGTCTGGGGCCGTGCACCGGGAGATTCAGACAGCCATCGAACGTCACAACTCCACCGGACTCTTCCTACAGACCGGAAACATGAGGACTGTGGCTGCTGACGTAGGCAAGTTTCCGTTCGTCGCGCCGAATGCGAATAGTGCGACCCTCTGAATTTGTGTTGGTCCTCGAACTTTCTTGGGCGCTACTAATCGTGTCTTCTGGTGTTGCGTAGTACCACTAAGGGGAATGTTCATATAGGCTACATCAGTGAATTAGGCTTCGTAAAGGGCAAAACTGCCCATCTTGCCTCGAGAGGAGCTTTGGTAAGACTAAGACTGTTGCCGATAATATCCTAAAGTTCTCCCAACAGTTCACCATGACATCATGAATTTTGAGTCTAGTTGTCTTTGATTGGAAACAGACTTCACTTGCAGACGGATGAATCGGCTAGCCATATACAGCTTCGCTGCAATGGCTAGCCGATTCATCTTACCGCGAGCGGAGTCTTGGTAAGCCGGAAGATACGTAAGAACGAGACTCCGAGCAGAAAACAGCGCTAAGTCTTCTCTTTCAGCCACCATATACTCTGCCACTATCGCGAAGCCCAAAAAAGCAACAAATTCAGTATGCGCAAGGGCACTGAATTGTAATCAATGAGATCGGAAGGCTAATATCCTTTGGAAGGAGTGAAATGGAGGGGAGGCTCATTGATTACAATTTATTGCTCCTGCGCATGCTGAATTTTTTTTTTGTTCTTCCCGATAGTGGCATAGTATGTATATGCTGACTGAAAGACACTTGGTTGTCAGTCAGCGCTGTGCCCCCTTGTCCCTCTCTTCGTCCTGTCGTTTAGCGCCGTTTTCTGCTCGCAGCCATGAACCAACCAGCTCAAATGTGTGCTCTTCAACACGACTGTCTTTAAGTTTCCACGCTCGCTCCTCTTGGCGTCAGATTGACAGCGTCTAACCGGGAATAAATTTATACATCAAGAACTTTCATTCATTGTATACTAAAGGAACCAGACTCGTAAACGGCCCAAACATGTCGTAATAAGCTGAAATCCATGACGCTGTATACCTACCGGGCCTGCGGTCTGAGTGCGGAATTCAAAAAGGGCGATTTTACCCTTTACTTTTTTTTCGCTGGTAACGAGCCTTTCTGCACCAAACAAATGCAAGTAATTCCTTGACAAAACTACTTGACCAGGCTAAGGTTAAGATTGCCCTCCAGTGTCCCTTAAGTCACTGGCAAAGCATCGGGGTAACTTTAGGAGCTTGCAGGACTGGTGTTTGTCCTGGCTAACAAAGTTCGTGGAAATCCATTGCTGCGCTACTATTTTTTGCAATATTGTTAATGAAAACGAGAATGCAGAAATACGCGAGAAAATCTACAACTGCTTCTGAGCATACAGTTCATGAGCAGATGACCTCAGTTCAGCGCACTTCCCAGCGAATGTGACCGACGTTGCGAATATTCTTGGTACTGAAGTGCGGTGGCCGTAGTCAGCCACTTACAACTGGGCATTAAGGAGAGAGATGGGGGATGCGTCACTGAAGCGTGGCGTATGGTTAGGCGGTCGCCACGGTGAAAGTACTCTCCCGCGTTTTCAGCTAGACGTACAGAAACAATACCGGGACGGTCATCTGGTTAACCTAAAGTTGCAGCAAATGTGGTAGTCTGCAGCTAATTATTCGCGAGTGGTTGTTTCTGTGCAGGTCGGACCTTGTGAGTCTTTATCAAGGTGACTAGCCACACAGCGACAACGCACCTCTTATAGACCGCATGTATTTTCGCATTAGACACCTGGTAACCTTTTCTGGCACGCAAACTTAGTCTCTCGTAAATGAGTCCTATGTTGAGCCCACTGGATTAAGAGCATGGAAGGATGAATGCCTAGAATAGTGGTGTACCTCGTTTACGTGTCTGAGGCGCCGTGCATCATCATTCTTCGCACGGTTAGCTAAAGAAAGTGCCTGTTGGCAAGTGTTGGCGAAACCGTCATTATCATTGACAAAAGTCAGATCAAAAACATATTTATAGCCGTGAGCGTCCGTAAAGAAAAAAGATTAATGACTGGTATCTACATCGTTACGTTCTTCATTCTATAAAATATTTCATTGCAACTGATTATTCCTCTTCAACGTGCACTGTACCGTGCTCAGCGATTCAAACGTGATATTCTGGGCGCATGGCTTCCGGTGCTTTTGGCGCCCCTTGCGGGCATTGGAGACACCGAGCTTATGCATTATGCTATACGACGAAGGCGCTCGTGACGCATTGCGACTGCATTTGACATTCCCCCTACCCTTGGTGATTACCCAGCCTTCAGCACCGGCCGCCATGCAATCCCGTTAGAACGTTTGAATCTCGCTGATCAGTGTCCGCGTGCGGTTCATGTTCAAGACTTGTGGTGGACCCAAGTGACCGGCGTCTCGTGTTGCAGCCGTGAACCCGTGCGAGGATCGCGATTCGAACTACTGCAGCCCTTACGCCATCTGCACGTACCGGAAGCACGACTATGGCATGAGCTGTCGCTGTCTCCCTGGATACGCGGACGTGTCTCCCGACACCGGGCACCATCCCGGAGAACTCTGCTTTTGTAAGTGACGCACGAGAAGTTCTTACTTGTGAGTGCCTGAGCGGTGTGTGGCAACAAATGTCTTGCACGTCATTTTACTCATCACGCAGCCATATGCGAGCCCGGTCACTGCCAGAACAACGGAACGTGCAAAAGCCTCTCCTTTGGAATAGAATGCGAGTGAGTTCAGCGCGCGCTTGTTCCTGTGACCACCTTGTGTCGGTTGAAAACAGTTTACGAAGTGAGGAGTGAAGCTCGCCGTTCATCGATATGCATGACGAGTTCTGTCTGTAGCTTTAATTGGAACGTGCGAATTCAAATTCCTCTAACGCGCCCCTTTCCGTATCGCGCTGTTATCCAGAGTCACCAAAAATGGAGAAATATCTAATAGATGCTCCTCCAGATAAATTATACCTGATCACCCATCTCGTACTTTAATTCATTTGCTGACAGTGTCTTAATACTTCAGGCTGTTTCTTTTTTTTTTCTATACATAGATGTCGAGACTGGTATATCGGAAATCGATGCCAATTCCAAATGAAGCGTAAGTCATGCTTGCGTACGAGGCTTCGCGACTCTCATTTAGTGACGGTGCCTGTTCTCTCGCAGAAATCATAATCATCGGGGTGGTTGTGGCAGCGGTGCTTCTCACGGTGGTCGGAGTTACATTTCACAAGTACTGGAGAAAAGGGTACGTTACAAGAGCTATACACAAAACGAGGCGCTATTCTGACGTATTCCAATGCATCTGGCGCGGCATCTTAAGTGACCACCGAATTAGAACATGCAAACGAGCAGCGCTTGCGCGTATCTTCGTTGCTTCGCCCCATCGTCTGGAACGTTCGTAAGATTCGCAAATATTGCCAGAGATTGTTCCAAACCATTGGAGGCTACGACTACAAACTGACGCAGATAGCTTACATAAGCACAAAGGGGTGCCTTACATAGGCACACCTTTGCTTTGCCAGGTTAGACTCGCAGACAAGGCTTGACAGTTTTAGATTAGCGGATGCAGGTGCCTTGTACTGCGCTTGCGTACGCAAATCGCTTCAGTCCCAGCGAAAACACAAGCAGTCCTTGGGTTCTCTGGTAAGCAAGCCGCTTCCGTCCCCTAATATCAACTCTACTGCTTCAAGTTTGCAGTACGAAGCGAGCTATTGAAGTAAAACTTCAGCAAACCTAGCGTAGAAAAACCCTCACAGACTCTCTAATAATTCATTTCCATCAATCTTCCTTGAACTAAAAGTAGCGTAACGGTAGGCCTGGAAGTCTCGTGGGAAAGCATTCTTGCTCAGAATTAAACGAACATGAGATACTTAAATCGCACACTCGCGTATTGAATAAGGTAATGTATAACGCAATCCTAAAAATCGTAAATAAGGCAGATGCAAGAAACTTTGGATTGCGCTCGGAAATTCCTACGGGCCTTCAGGGGGTTTATTTCCGCAGCGGGAACAGTTGTTCGCGCATTAAGTGAGACTATATACATACTATGCTTGCGTATAAATCTGTTGAAGTTGTTTACCTATGTCGATGCCTCCCACCGTTCAGGCGCCTCCAGAGTTGCAACAACCAGGTGTGCCGCATGTTGATCATGGAGCCTGCTAAGAGAAGCTCGGCCAAGAGGCACCTCGACCCCAAGCTGTCTGCTCGGCAACCACTTACCGGTGGCCCTCACCAGCGCGCATCAACCTGCGTCTCGCCCGGTAGCGCTAGCCTGCACTCTGCCTTCTCCAAGAGTCTCGAGGGCGCCCTGTCGCCGGTGGAGATATCCGTCATCTCCAAGTGAACACGAGACCATGTGCGCGCACTTCCAGGAGTGTACACGTGGACACTTCTTTTTAGATTTCTAACTTTTCCTCACATTTCTTTTAAAGCACGCGCCGCGGTTTTAAGGCACTAATGTAATTCGACCTGCGTCGGGCACTCCGACTTTGCACAAGGTCTCCTCTTTGGTTCTGCGCCTGTCATTGCGCAGCGAAATAAACTATGCAGATCTTACACGTTTAACACAGTGTTTGAATGAAACCTTATTGCGGTGGAGGATTGCTTGCTGCAGGTGGACTCAGCTATGCGAAAAAAGCTACCGGCAATTGCTGCGCCCGCGCTCAGCTTAAGTACTGTAGGGTCTGAAGTCCGTCACATATGGTAGCACAAAGGTATCCGATGGCGCAATGGAATACAAATGGCGAGGGCTGATTCGAGCCTACGCTCAAAAGGCTGGCGCAACATCGATTTCGTGTCGCCCTTCTATGAAACCCGCACGGTCCACCATTCCCTCACCAGCTTGAGAGGGGTTGCCACGAGCAGCCCCTCACGAGAAAGAACGATCGGCGCACTATTAAAGATTTAATAAGCCTAATACCTCTGTCACACGAGCACGCAAGAACTTTTACGTGAGCGGTCTTTTACCAAGCTGAAATAGTTTTTAATGTAGAGGTTTCGCGCAGCAAACACACGTCACCAACGATCTCTTTTTTTTTTTTAGTGTTTCCTTCCGGATACGCTACGGAAGGTGAGGCGCTAGCGTTTGAAACAATCGGCCAACATAAAGAGATGTATCTGGCATAAACCGAAAAATTCTTGTGTTGCACGTTTTCGAATTTAACAACGCCAGGTTAAGTACCGTTAATGTCTCGTCCGTGCGGCTCGCGTCTGTAAGCGTAATCACGTGGCATTACGTTCGACCTGCTTACGAGAGCACAGAAGAAAATGTGCATAACTGGGTTTACTACACCTGCAAGACATACAATTTTTCATGGTGAGCCTAGGCGACACAAAAATGCGCATTTTCTTACTTTCGTTTGATAACTACTGGCGCCCACTGGTTTCGAGGCTACTAGTTTTCGGCTGTAAAAGAGATCGACAAATTCCGCTTCCAGAAAAGACCGCTTATGAAAGAGATCGCTGATTGTCGTGTGCCTGCGGGCGAAACTCTCTTTCGGGGGAGCCTTTTTACTCGAGACTTTCGAGTGCCCGTGTGGCAGGGGTATAAAACGAACTGCAGAAAAACTAGGATGACGATTAAGCTTCGCCTTTAAAAGTGGTACGCGATAGCGTTATCAGGCCCTGTTGACGCCGACACCGCCTCTGCACTGAAGCTGGGATCGGCCCACCGATGGTGGGCAGATCCCGGCGTCAGTGCAGGGAAGAGCAATGGCTCATACTTTCATAAGCAAGAAAAACGAGGTTTGAGTTTCCGCATAACAAAATTGTTTTCTCGTATATTCAGATCGCGATCCGGCGTTATATCTGTAGGTTGCGTGTAATTCACACTCTGCGAATTTTCTGATCCCTTTTACATTGAGAAGTTCAATTAGTTCAGTAACGCATCTGCGCCACGCGGATGGCCTGTGCGGTTGTGGTTCGGGATGTGTTCTGACGGACAACGACGCGGACACCGGATTTTCTGCGACACGGGGCGCTTAACGCCATCGCATGAATGTTAACTGGCTCACCGACTACAGGCGCGAATAAACTATCCTTGGCCACGGCGGGCACTCGCCGCACGCATTTCCCACGGCAGTCCGCGGCAATCTCACGTAGAAGTCGATCGTTTGCTTACTTGTGAAGCGTTGACCACGAAGGCTTCATTTGCACGTGCATTTTGTCGCGTGACATATCGTCCGCTCTATTGCGCATGCTCGTAGGCTGGTCATGCAGCGGCGTTTCTACGGTGATAACATGGGTCAGCAACTGTCGAGAGTCCAGCGGTCACGACAAGCTGCATCACGGAGGAAATTGAAGAGAAAAAACATTTCGCTCTTGAATAGCCAGTGTTCTAAATGCCGATCGGTTGTTGCCGAAATAAGTTTAGGGCTCGCTGCTCGTACTCCAGCACGCCATTGGAATAGCGCACTCGTTTTATGGACACCGTACTATCCGTGCCAAACTTTGGATGCGAGTTTAACAAGCAGTATGTCCTCAGAGGTATGCGCTTGCCTCTACAGCTATGACAACGCTGTGCATGTGCGCTTTCTGTACGCAGTATTACTTCGTTTGCAGGGACGTCCCTGATCGCTTACGCTGCGATGATAGCAGGGAAAAAAGTTTTGTTTTTACGTGCCAAAACCACGATCTCATTGTGAGGCATGTCATAGTGGGGGACTCCGAAATGATTTTGACCAGCTGGGGTTCCTTAAAGTGCCCCCAATGCACGAGACACTGGCGTCTTTTTTTTTTTTTTTTTTTTTTTTTTTGCATTCGCCTCCACCGAAATGAGACCGCCGCGGCCGGGATTTGATCCCGTCACCTCATGCTTAACAGCGCAACGCTATAGCCACTAAGCCACCGCGGCGGGTAATAGCGGGAAATCGCGGGTTAATTTCCCACCACGACATTCTGATCCATATTGTGGAATGTCATAACATACAGACACCTTTCAGCGCGTGTTAAATAACACCTGGCGATAACAGGGCTAGCCCTTCCTCGTAGAACATACGCGGGTCTATCATCGAACAGAAAAAAAGGTTCGGCAATTGTTGCACGCTTGTAACACACGAAGGCGAAAGCCTCCTGCACATTTGGTAATACGCGGAATTATGCAATCGGGGTTAGACTTCTCTGTGAGACACATTGGTAATGCATTACAGTCGGGGCTAGACTTCCTTGTGAGACACATTGGTAATGCATTAAGTTATGCAACCGGGGCTAGACTTCTTTGCGAGACATATTGGTGATGCATTAAGTTATGCAATGGGGGCTAGACTTCTTGCAAGACATAACGAGCCGCAATGGGAAGTATACACGTGTGACGCCAAGGTGACCTCCTCACTGCGCGCCTCTTCCGCAGTGGCGTACTTGCGCGGCCGTCCTCGCGAGCAGCAAGTGCGTGAACGTTCCTCCATCGGTCGCCGCCGACAACCGCCGCCGTCGCCGCTCCGACTGTGACGTCAATGTGCAGAGCGCGCGCGCCCGCTTTTCTGCGCAACAACGCCTGGCGCAACAGCAATGACTAAACTTAAAACTCGGCAGACACTTACGACTGCTTGCGTGAGGGAATGCGAAAGCATTGTACCGTTTGTAGACCTCGGAAGGTATCAACGCGCTCATTTCGTACACTCGTGACGTGGCCCCACCTCGCCACGTGCGCCGCATAATGACGCACGGACTAGACGGCGAGATGGGTGCGACGTGACGTGTGCAATAAGACACCCACTAGAGACCCCTTTGGTAAGCCACAACCACGGAGCAGCCGCGGCTTTCGGGAAGCGTGCTCGTATCGCACCCAAACCAAATGTACCAACTTTTCTTATCAAAGCCACTAATTTACTTTATTTACAGGGACTTCCCTGAGAAATGTGACGTCAATCCCAGCATTTTTTACGTGTTTTCAGCATCGGCCATTTTTCGTCACGGTGCAGTTTCGTCAAGGGCGCCGCCAGCCCAAACAGCTTTCGCCTTAAGAATGTAGCTGGAGCCAAGTTTCGGCAAAGAGACTTGCCTTCATCATGACGGCAACTGCTGTCAGGGCTGCAGCGACATTCTTTGCTCGATCATCGCTCATCAAACCTCCTCTGTCAAGGTTACCGGAAAAAAAAATTGACAACCGTAGTTCGTCACCTTTTATCTTCGTTGCCGGTGTTACCGATTTATGCTGCTGAGACGGAACAAAGCGTTACTCGCCACTGATATATAGGAAGGGTGGGCATCTGCTATGTCAAGAATTCAGTGAGGATAACTCCACAAAGGATGGCGATGGGCGCGTATTGAAGCACAAGTATCTCATTTGTCATTAATGCATTCCTAGCCCATCAGCGCGACATCGCTAAAATTACAATCCGGTCTTTCCCCCCCTCGCCTACTGTCGCCGCCTCGCTTGCCTGTCGCTCTACCACAAGTTCTTTTTTCTGCGCCCTCCGTCACCCACCCTATATCGCACCGGCAGGGCGCATGTCCCGCCGCACAGGACATTCTCAGCAAGTCTCGCGTCCACGTGCGCTAACCACTACTTTTTCAACGTCCTTCTAGTTTCGAACTGCCGCAGACTGGAACGGCCTTCCAGAAGAGATTGTTGCCATCACTTGCCCGTCTTTATTAAGGCGAAAGACGAAGTCCGGCGTTATGGCACCAAATTTGTGTGGGACCAAAAAGGTAGCGCCAAAAAGGTGGCGCCAAAACTCTGACTATTGGTGGGATTCAAGCCCACGGCCGTTGGTGTTAATTAAGGCGAAGTTAATTAAAAGCGAGTTAATTAAGACACCCGAACTCGCGACCTTTGGTGTTAATTAGCACGAGGTGTAGGAGTTGTCGGATGATCTCGCCGCTGCCACCGTTTGTAAGGGTTGTAGGTCGTAGGGAGGAACTTTGGAGGGACAGGACTAGGCGAGCAGGGTTTATTTACAGATATTTTACATTAAAACATGAGAAACATTGCGACAGTCTAGCGCGACTCCCAAATGGAGCACGCAAGACGAAGCATACAGCATGCGAGCCCGAAGCTCCAAACACACTGCTTGTCGAGCACGAGCACACTGCTCACGAATGCGATCACGAGCACCCTCTAGCAGCCGACAATCAGCTGCTTATAAACACTCCGTTCTCCCTAGATCCCTAGGTGAGGGAAACGGCAGTTCACCGCCAATTCGTAGCGTCCAACGTCATCGAAGTTGACCCGCCTTTTTGAAGGAGGAGGGCTCACACACACACGTACGCACTTTGGATTCCCAGAACCCGAGTTGAGCGCGTCCTCGTAGCCAGGTGGTCATGCTTGACCCCAGCCGGCGCCTCTAAATTCCAGAGCTGGCTTTCTCCTGTAGTCGCCACGAGTGTCAGCAGACTGCGGAGAATCCTGGGCCCGAGGAAAACGTACCGCAAAGCACCCTTTTGTTAGGGAAGCTCTTCTTACTGCAGAGAGACCATGAAGACCCGGCAAATCAGCCAACAATACACAGGACGCCAAACGTGGCCAGCCCTGCTGCCGTTGCCGATTCTCCGAACGAGGCGCATGGTGGATTAACGCTGCCGTAGTCTCCAGTTCTCGGAAGGAAGTTCATGTTCGGTTAGCGCTGTCGTCCTCGCCGGTTCTCCGAAGGGCGCCACCACCGCGGGTCGATCGAAGCACGTGCAGCGGGCTTAAATAGCTTTGCAGAGCAGTACCCCTGCAGGCCGATCGTAACAGAGGTTAATTAATGCAAAGTTAATTGAAACATAATTAACTAAGGAAATCGAACCCATGACCTGTGGTGTTAAGGCGAAGGTAATTAGGGCAGAGTTAAGGTGGAGTTAATGACGAGACATATACATACCGAGAAAAATGTATTTTCTTCTATCTAAATATGCAAAACACATCAAGAATGATCATAATAAACAAAAAGAAAAAATATTTTGCTGAAATTTTTCAGCCATAGAGGGAAAACCCCAGGCAGGAAACTAGAAGTGGGCTTCACCCCAAACCACCTAAGGCTTCATTTTCAATTTTTATAGACAGCTTTCATCACATGTGAACCATAGGTGCACATCTTATTTGGTTTACATCACATGTGTGACAACACTGCAGCTGCATATGTTGCATCGGCCTGTCTCCTCTGAGCTTACTTGCACAAGACAGTGAGTCGCGTGCCAAACTTCTACTTCCTCGTCCAACGTTCCTGCTCTAAACCATCAAATGACGCTTGCTGCCTGTCATTCAGTCTTGGCCGAAAACATTTAGCTAGAAACTTCCTACTCAATACTTAAACTCGGCAAGAAAAAAAATTCTTTTTTTGGTATGTTGCCTGTAGGCAACACTCGTCAATAAAGGGTTAAAGCACTCGAACCCACGACCTTCGGTGGGAGAAAACAAGTAACAGGAAGTAACAACGCATTCTAATGAGAATGTCAAGTAATTTAATGAATGGCTCGTGAGCGCGCAGGCTTTCGCCTTCATCCTCTTTGGAGTATGCGGAGGTGACTGTCAACGTTTTCGCAACGTTTGACGGAACACCTTGAGCCTATCATTGTATAGTCAACTGTATTGTACAAATAACGGTATTTTCCTTCTTCTTCGTTTTTAAATTTGTATTAGCTAAGATGTTTCATTGTTATCTTTACCATGTTTATTATTAAACAGTGTATATCAATAGCTTACACTGCAATTTTGTATTGGTAACCACTCCTTATGTAATACTGGGTGATTAAGGTAATAAACTAACCTGAACTGGACGCGTTTGCTCGGTATATTTAAGAAATGACTGGTTGCTCTGAAAACCTCCAATTTTGTTATGTTTGAGCTCCCGCTTTTTGACGCAAGGGCATCGGTCATCATGATAAGTCACGTAGAGAACAAAAACTCGCTTGCTATACTATATTCAGTTTTCGACAGTTTCGTGCGCTGAAAAAAAAAAGACTGCATATCTAACGCATTTGGAGGAATACACGTTACGCGAAGCTTTGTTGAAACATTTCAGCCAAATGCAATGCAGCAAGACACACGACGCCTATAATATTGGTGTAGTTGTAAGTACGCGAAAAGCACGCAGGGAACTGTTCACCTTCTCTCATCGCAGCAGTTTTCTGTCGTTTGTAATCACGGTAACGCGCGTAACTGTTCGTATTCTGCACCCAAGCGTCCACGTGGCGACACTTGGGCGTTTTTAAATCTCTTAGCTGTAGAACACCTGTTTCGCCTGCGGGAGGTTGTGGGTTCGGTTCCCACTGCCGCCGGGCCCCCACGGGTTCATATGGGCGCAAGTGTACCCCGGCCTGGCGTTCGGCTTCCTTCAGGGGCGATGCACTTGGAAAAGCAGCCTGCGCCCTGAATTCCTGTCGAAACTCTCGTAAGCACAAAAGTTAAGCGTTTCTAAATCCAAAACTTACAATTTTAGAGAAGCCTGCAGACTTCAACGATACCTCCGATTGTGAATCCGTTTAATGTGACAGCAGTGGGCTCTCGCAATGAACACCGCCATCTCCTCAAGGACTATAGGCTACTACTTTGCGATGCACACTAGTATATGTTGTCCCCTGCGCTACAGGTATTGCAGTGCTGCGGCCTCCGAAATATGCGCCCAGTCGCCGCCACTCTCGGAGGCTGCGTGACGTGTAATACCGTGTACAAATTTCCGCGGCTGTATGAGCTCGATCCCTAGTGACGCTGATGGGCTCGTCATACGTCGATGCCGAGGATAACGAGACGAAGTAGGTAGCCTTATGACGACGAAGACATAATGGAAAGGACAGACACAGCAAACACAGTTTGGAACCTTTCAGAGGTGTCGCAGTAATTATCTACTACATTACTTCAGCTTTCCTGCAATAAAATGAAGTACTTTATATTTTTTATCTCGTGCTGTACTGTATTTCCCTTGCACACTTTCTTCTGCACGCTTCTG
Source organism: Dermacentor variabilis (assembly GCF_050947875.1). Lineage (NCBI taxonomy): Eukaryota > Metazoa > Arthropoda > Arachnida > Ixodida > Ixodidae > Dermacentor > Dermacentor variabilis. The sequence goes on from NC_134569.1 coordinate 131,481,470, forward strand.
TTTGCTGTTTCCTAGCGCAAGCTTGCATCAAGATTCGATTTGGGCACGCTACAAATATCTATTGCGGGTGGGTGAATCACGATATTTCCAAGTTGAATCGAATACCAATATTAGAGAAAATTTGTCCTGCGTATAGAATCGAATATCGAATATTTTCTCATTTCTGAAGCGACGTCAAATACTACGCTTTCCTGGAGTCCGCTCGACAGTAATCGGGTTTACATACACTGGCACATGTATGGATAACAATTTTGAAGTCCGGGCAACTGAGAAGCTCGCAAATGATAAACAGCTGATTTAAATTATCTGGAACACCATGACAATGACGGTGATGAAAGAAGGGGACGACATGTTACCAGATGCAAGCAAAGGGCTGTGTTCGCCGAAGTATGGAGGCGTGATAATACAGCGCCGCACAATAGTCTGAAGGGAATGCAAATATGTTGAGACTGGACTAACATAAATCGGAACAAAATCATGTATAGCCCATCTAAAATCCAGCCACTCTTTTTGAATGACTGGAAATTATTGAGCAGGCCTTCTCTGACCTGTGAACTCGCTTAGCAACTGGTGCCCCGGCGCAACAACCGCCGCTGCACTGCTGCGGACTCATTCTGAACAGCCCTCACGTCTCTCGCTGTCTCCCTCGAGACTACAATAAGCGTTTCTATCCCCTTGTATACTCGAAAGAAACTAATATTCTACAACTTCGAATAGTGAGTTCTCGAATTGAATACGAATCGAACAGCGCGGACTATTCAATCCGTAGTCGAAATTTACCATTTTAGCCCACCTCTGCCATTAATATTTGCAATATCCGTTAAGCAATACAAAAGGAATAAATACATAAAGTGGTTTTTAACGCTGTACGGCCAATAAAACGAAAAAGAAAAAGGTAACGCTGTTATTGTGAAGTAAACAACTATTTTGAGAGAGCAAACAAGGCTCTATTACTGCTTTAAGATCAGCTTTATTAGAGCTTCTTTAATAGGCAAACATGCAAACATGATCGAAAGCGCATACCACAAATTTCTCGCGCATTACAGTTTTTATTTATTCTTTCTGTAAAGGGTGCACCTCCGCAAGCACTTCAACGTAGCGGTGAAGCAACTCATGTAGCACGCCATTGGAGAATTATTTTTCGCGTTGAAAGAAAGAAAGAAAGAAAGAAAGAAAGAAAGAAAGAAAGAAAGAAAGAAAGAAAGAAAGAAAGAAAGAAAGAAAGAAAGAAAGAAAGGTGCAAGTGGCCCACGCTATTCAGCACGCGATGATATTATCAAATGCTCCTGCCAAGTCCCTATGTTGTTAAATTTGCCGCCGTTGTTCCCGCAACACGATACGTTTAAACTTCTTAGTCTTTCTTTTTCTTCTCCGTGTGATCGGAACGGACGCATTCACTGTAACGAACCGATTGTGAAGGCTGCAATAATTAAGCGCAGCTTTTCGCATATATGCCACTGGTACTTCAAAGCAATAAATTCTGAATAGTTTAGATTCGTGCCCGCCATATTCACGCAACTGTAGCTAAGGTGCAAAGGCATGCCTTACAAAAGTTCTCACATTTGACCTGACCCAAGGCGAAGTCTTTGTTGTGATTGCGAGAAAGTAAGCCTCGTAGGTCGATTCGAGGCGCAACGTTTTGTGTTTTCCTTCCCGGCGTGACGGGCGCAGTCTTCGTAATGCGTTTCGCTCTCTAAAGACGAGCCGTGCGCCAAGGGTAGCGTGCGTCCGTCCCCTTTTACTCACGCGAGCCCGAATGTGAAATGCCGCGACTGATAAGAACAGTGCGACAACAAACAATGAGGTATCGAACTACGGCTCCGCGAGAGTAGTGTCTTTCCTTGATTTGTTTCTTGAACAAACAGTCCCGTGAAATCGATAACGGGCGTTTGCTTAAATATATGTATGTGTACCCCGCACGCCTTGGGCAGCAGTCCGTGGAAAGCTGGCACTCGCACCCTGTTTATGCCAAACGTGTAAAGCAGTATACTAAAGCTTGGAACGGTTGTGCTGCAAAGTGTCGACCTCATCAGTAGATGGCTTACGTTTGCGACCTTGTTCTAGCGCTTGCTTTTACGGCAGCTGTAGGAAATATCGCGAAAATACAGCCGCCATGGAGGAACATATTGAAAGACCCCGCGTTTAGCCGGTTCGTCGGCCAGCTCTCGTTCAACGCTGCGCCGGTGGACATAGGCGTCTCCCCTTCGTGCGCCATGGAGCACGACGGAATACTCCAGGACGTCAGAGATTTCGTGAAGCGGCTTGATTCTACATCTCGTTTATTCACCATTAGAAACGGTTTCTGTAAAACCGAACGGTACTGCTTCGAGCCCTACATATTTGCTCAAAAGACGGTGGTCATTTTCTGCGGCCGGCGTTGGATGGATGTGGCCAACACCTTCGTGCGCCGGTACAGCCATCACGTGGTAATCTTCTCGGACGAATTCTACGCGAGTGCGTCCAGGTACCGCCACCAGACAACGATATCCATGGGTTTCGAAGGCGGCGCCTACTACAACGTTAGCTTCAGCAAAGACAACCACACTATTCTCACCATGGGACTCGAGACGGAGTGCCTGTCTTGTGAAACCAGCGCCGTGCATGCTGGTGAACCGCTAATGATCACCAGACAAGTTCCGCTCCGAGGGCGCGAGCTTAGGCTCTACTGCCTGCGCCCGTACATCTGCGAGCATCCGACGTTCGCGCTTCTGCTTGACGCGCTCGGCCACAAGGAAACAAACGTGACCACGGTCCCGATAGACGCGGCCAGCGAAAACAAGCGTCACCTGGCCGAGGCATTCTTCATGCACAGCGCCAGCGCGCTGGTTCACAACCCAATACCCGAGATAAGGAATGCGGTTCGCGTGCCGGAAGTAGTGGTTCCCGTCTACTACGACTCGTTCGCCTACTCGATATTCGTGAGACGACGCCATCCACTGCCCAAGCAGGTCGTGCTTTTCCTGCCGTTCACGTGGCGTGTATGGGCGTACCTGGCAACCGGCATGGCGCTCTGCGCCATCACTCTGAAGCTCATCTCGTGGGCGTATCTAAGGCGGAGCGGACGGCCCAACGTTGACAGCGGCGGAGACGTGGCGTTCATCTTCATATCCTTACTGCTGCAGCAGGCCTGCAGGCTTCCGGATGTCGTGAGCAAGCCCACGGCCGCGAGGCTGGTCTTAGGCCTCTGGGCACTGCTCGCGGTGGTGTTGGGCACGGCTTTCAGGGCGTCCCTCACGTCTCTACTGCGAGACGTTCCGCTGGAAGGCCGGCCGATGGAGTTCACCAACGAGCAAGACGTACGTCGCCAAGGTTACCGCTGTTGCCGACTGACGTACGCCGGGGACAACATCGCGTTCAGCCTCGGCAACTTTATCCCCGTAAAACGCAAGCGCAGCGATTGCATATCGCCGGACGACCAGGTCCAACACATGGACTCTACAGACGTGTATCTGCTGCACTCGCCCAGTATCAAGAGCCACGAAGGTTACGTAAAGCAGCTCTACCAGAATGACTACGCACCGCTGCCACAGACGATGTCACCTTACTTGACTGGGCCGTCGCTCAGGTCGAATTCGCGCTACAGAGAAGCTATCACGGCCACCATAGTCCAAGCATTCGAGTCCGGACTATTTCGAAGAGAACTGGAACTTGACCGGTACGTGAAGAGCTATCAGGCCGCCCGGAATGAACAGTCTGGAGAAACTACGGACCAGACGTTGAAGTTTGGTGACCTAAATGGATGTCTGCTGATCGGTGCTTACGGACTGACATCAGCTACATTGTGTTTAGTTGCAGAGGTGGCGTTGAGAAGGATGGCAATATCTTAGCATGCCCAGATGAACAAAAGTTAGTCGAACGCCCACACAGGTCGAGGAACCAGCACACTTCGAATAACTGTCCTCAGAGATGGGTGCATTTGTGCTTGTTGTTTACAATGATGATGATGATGGTGGGGATGAATACATCTTGCTGAAAGTGTATTTTCTTTCCAAATGACCAGGAAGCTCGTTATTCAGACGAAAGATCATAGTGTTGAAAACACAGTCTGCCACACACCGTAATGGTGTTACGAATGTTAACTTAAGAGTTGTGTTTAACATGGCAAGTCTAAGGCAACGTTGAGCGGTTTCGTGAGATCTAAAATATTTCCGACCAACTCAATATCATAGACGCTTAAGGACTTTTACGTCACCACGCATAGCCCCATACAACTGCAGTGAGGCTTCGAGCACACCAGAATAACTTTCAAGTAAGCGACGCGGGGGAGAAATTTTTTCCCATCTATATACAGTTTCCCAAAAGAGCCATGCTTCGCGGCCGAATGAGGGCATATATATATATATATATATATATATATATATATATATATATATATATATATATATATATATATATATATACATATTCGAAATTCGGTTTTTCAGTTTCAGTTTATTATTTGTTCATAACAATTGGTTACAAGAAATGGTATACAGACAAGGGTCCCAAAGTCAGAGACTGCTCTCCGGAAGAAATTTGCAGTTTCGCCCGAAAGGCCAAGCATTGCTAGCGATAGGAAAATATCAGACAGTTACAAGAAGTAATGCTCGTAGATTTAACGCCTGTGTAAATTAATAATAATAATATTTGGGGTTTTACGTGCCAAAACCACTTTCTGATTATGAGGCACGCCGTAGTGGAGGACTCCGGAAATTTTGACCACCTGGGGTTCTTTAACGTGCACCTAAATCTAAGCACACGGGTATTTTCGCATTTCGCCCCCATCGAAATGCGGCCGCCGTGGCCGGGATTCGATCCCGCGACCTCGTGCTCAGCAGCCCAACACCATAGCCACTGAGCAACCACGGCGGGTCCTGTGTAAATTGGAGTAAACATTCGCTTACTTATAAATTAGAAAGCACGGTGCCACGCTCACTCATATGCATTAATATGTGTTTTTCTAAACTTGTGCTTTGATTGATGTTATGGCAATTATGCTATTGATATTTTAAGTGTAATTTTTCTTTGCCGTGAATACTTTTAGAACGTCGATTAGGTTGTTTTGGGAAAGATTCTGCTTGCTCACATGCTGTTGACTCTGAAAGAAGCTGTTTTAAT